>NC_056731.1:1266429970-1266507470 GCF_019279795.1 Protopterus annectens | reverse complement strand
TCCTGTGACTGATCAAATTTATCCCTCATTTGTTATTACAACTCTGCAGACCACCCTTGTTCAGATAAGCAGTACCTATACATATACGCCAACATCTCACAATTATATATGTATGGAGATGCATATATGTGGACAAATCTATACATAATACATATATATATATATATATATATATGTATATATATATATATATATATATATATATATATATACATACATACATACATATATATATATATATATATATATATACACACAGAGAGAGAGAGAGACATATACATCCACATGTATATCCACATATATGCATAGCTCCATATATGTGGATATACATCCACATGTATATCCACATATATGCATAGCTCCATATATATATATATATATATATATATATATATATATATATATATACACATATACACATACATAAATATATATATATACATACATATATGTATATGTATACATAAATATACAGAAATATATGACAGCTACAAACACATGAAATCTGAGGGTCATGCTGCTGCATACTAGACGTCTACATCTGAAAATGCACTCACTGGATGTATTCCTTAAAATGGGGAACTATGACACTTGTGCTGTAACTGAGACCTGGTTAAAGGCAGCAAGAAGCACCCCTGCACTAACTCTTGGCTGCAGAACTGTGACTGAAGCTCCAAAGGTGGTGGTGTTTCCATATTCATTAAGGAGGTACACACCTCCAGAGTGTTGACCAACTTAGGCATTACAGATCCTGCAGGCATAGCTAGAATTGGGTAGGACACTGGTTCATATCGTAGCCTGCTATAGGTCCCAAAACATGTCCCAACACTCACACTCCATGTCCCTAAACACCCTGGAGAATAATATTGTCCAACCTAACACTCACATACTGGTTGACTTCAACTACCCCACCATTAACTGGGAAAGCTACTCATGTACCAATGCACATGCCCATCACATCGACCTGGTCCTTCCTAACATGGGTGACTGTTGCTCGACACCAATAGTCATCTCCCCCTTGTTATATCTGAACACAAATTAATCACCTTTGGAAATCCATGGCTCTCCCACATCCCCTGCACAGGTAACCACCATGAAAAGACTTTCCAATGCTGAATATGGCCTCATAACAACAGAAGTGGCTAACCTCACGGTTGTCATGCAAATGGAGACTAGGTGCATGACAGCTGAATCAAACAACAATGCACTATGAACATGTACACAAATGCATGGTTACTGCCATGCCCACTATAACCAGGACCCTCATCTCCAATAAAAGGAAGCTGATCTGGTGGTCCCCTGCCATACAGACACTGTACAACAGAAGCAGGAAACCAATATGGAATAACATGAACTCCCAAGGCTGGAAATCAACCCTTATCAGCCTCAGTTGATGGTTGAGATCCCTCATCAAATACTACAAATTTAGCTGTGAGAACAGAATTGGAGCACATAGTGAAGACAACCACAAGGTCTCACACAATTATGTTAAGAATCTCCATGGCAATAGCAAGATTTGTTCTGAGCTACTAGACAATGGAACCTCCCACACTGAGCCAACAAATACTACCAATATATTGGCTGGCATCTTGAATGCAAACATTACCCCTCACTCCCCCCAAAGGACCAATCACAATACCAGTACACTGCAAGGCACCCAGTATTACTGCAGCACAGGTTAAAACACCACTGTCCAAGGCCAAGAATACAGCTTCTATGGGACCTGAGAATATCCCTGGCTGTGTTCTACATGAACTACAGAGTGACCTGGCACCTTACCTGTGTGCCCTGTTCAAGCACAGCCTCACCTCAGGCTTTGTCCCTACTGAACTGTACACTGCTACAGTCACCCCTTTTCACAAATGAGGTGTAACTACAGACCCTGGCAAATACCGCCCCAGCTGCCTGACAAGTCTGTTATGCGAAGCTATGGAATGCATCATTGTGCACCTAATAAACAGGGATATGGGAATCTGCAGACTCAGGATCCCACACAGTTTACCTTTGTGAAGGATAGGTCATACCTGCTCATTCCACCTGGTCACTCACCTGAGGTATGGATGAAGGCAAGGTGACACATACAGCCTACACTGATCTGGCCAAAGCCTTTGATAACATTCCCCACTCAATAACTAGGTGGAAACAGAGGCACAAACACAGGGGTAGATTGGACATACTGTTGTCATACATTGAGACAGTTGTAGATATCACTTGCTTTGTTGTAACATCCTTTATGAGGAATATGACATTGGTAATATCCATAGATGTGAGTATTTACTGACTGCATTCCCAAGAGTCCACAACTTATTTACCAAGGACACCAACTGTCTGGTGAACACACAAAACATAACAGCCAGACATGTGGCCAGTCTGTGGACAGCATGCCAGTGGAGAGGTATGTCAGAGACATATCACTGTGAGTAGTGACATCGCACACTAAATGCATGTCCACACAAAACCTGTCAGTCTATCAATCCACCACATGTATAACAGCAATGATGACACAGAATCTGTTCACATATCTGGGGATATGTCCCTCATGTTGGTTGGCTGTCTCCACATGTCTTGTCCTGGGACATATTGCCACCCACTGTATGTGAATCTGTAGGCCACTTCTTCTGTAATGTCCCTCACACAGGCAAGGAAATGGGGCAAGGCCCACAATAAGTAATGTCCAATATGTCAGAAGTAGCAGCAATGTCCAGGCCCACAGCACAATACAATGTGGGCACCTACATAATGGTATGGCCGTAGCAATACCTGACATCTGCACATCTTTACAGAGGACAGACAGTAAGTAGACAGCCAACAGGTTATGCATTAGGATGAATGTTTTGCAAGATACACGTCTGAAACTGAAAGGTATGCCATTACTACATGACAGCAGTCCTCAATGACATGTCTAAAAACATAGTAGTCTACAGTTAATATCAACATATTAGATCAATATCCAATACGAGATACATATAAACATACAGCTCAAACACCAAGAACAAGATACTCAGTAGTCAGAGGCCATCTTTGCATGCAGGGGTGTATGGTTCCAGTAGTACAATCTGCAATCTACTCTTACTTGAAAAAACACTGTTAAAAGTACTACTGTAATGATACAATATGTGTTAAACTATTTCTGTCAACCAGTGCACTTTAGCTGGTGTAACATGCAAGTGTGACTGCATATAACCTGGGAAACTACCCATGTATGGAACACATCCAAAGAGAAAAGATTGTGGTACTACCCATGTATACCCAGGTGTCCCATACAGTATACTCACAGCCCTTGCAACTGTAATGACAACACATAGAAGCATGTTATGTACAGAAAATGAAATACACTTATTAAAGATGTTATTACCCTGCTATTTTATCAGATTGGAATGTGATCACTGGTTACCAGGGCTGAGCTGTGCTTACCAGGTGTAAACATTGCTTAAATGTAAATGCTAAGCAGATTTGCACCCTGGTGAGCGAAGTCTACACGAAGTAAGCACCTATTCATTTAACCATACGTTAGCAGCACTTAGCTTCATGCAAACCTGCTTAAAGCCACTTTAAAGCACCTTAATCCCCCTGTCTCCATCAGCCCTTGTTCTGCCCAGCAACAAAATAAATAGCCCATGCAGGTCTTGAACCCAGGACCCTGTACACAATAGTCACAGCACTTAACCTCTAAGCCATCTGAGCTGTGAGGATGTCTGTTGGTTTCTCAAATATATCATTCAGTAAACATACTGAATAGTAGTGAACAAATGCTTTGACTACTACAATTGTTTAGTACTTGTAAGTGAAAATACTGTTGAATCAGTCATGTTCTTATATGCAAATATACACATTTCAAATTAATATAGTGGGATACATCTGAGAAGGTATATACAACACTCATGTTTACACATAAAAGAATATATATATATATATATATATATATATATATATATATATATATATACAAATAAGCAGATATGGAAAGCCGCGGTGGTATAGCGGTAGTGTTGTCACCTCACAGCAAGAGGTTCTCCCATTCGATTCTTGGCTGGAGCACCTTCTGTGTAGAGTCTACATGTCCTCCCCGCATTCAAGGGGCGTTCAAAAGGCATGCGTGAATGGGTGTACCTTTGTTGAAGGTTGGGCATCGAGCTGGCACCTCATCACCATAAAAATCTATTGCCAATCATTAGCAGACTGGAGTTCCGCTGTGGGGACCCCTAACCGGGAAAAGTCGAAAGAAGAACAACAAACAATATACATAAGTAGATATATATATATGTATATATATATATATATATATATATATATATATATATATATATATATATATATCTATATATATATATATATATATATATATATATATATATATATATATATATATATATATATATATATATATATATATATATATATATATATATATATATATAAAACATATGCCCATGACATGTAGTGGAGTCATACCTCAGCACCATGACTCGAATCCTTAGTGCAAGGAAATGTAATGTTATTATTTATTTATTTTACATTTGTTAACTGGGATAGTCCGACTGGATACATGTCCATTTTCAGCAGAGGCCCGGGGAGAAAAGCTCCAACAGAGTTACAATGACAAATTGTTACAGAAAATAGTATATAAGATGAACAATAATGAGGAAGAGAGAAAAAAGAAAAAGGAAATAGACTATTTACATACTATTACAAAACTACCATGCTCTATCTTATGCAAAATACTACTAATCATTAGAATATACATTAATAACATGCTAGCAGAGTCGATAGGCTGTATTATGCCTTAGAGTTTGATAACATACATAGTTCTTATCACCCTAGCTAGGTTGTTCTTTTTGGGAATGGATAATACGAAGAACTAGTATGGGCTTGGTTTTGGTTTTAGTTTACGCACAGAGCTAGTCTGGGTTTGAGCAAGGACACAGCCAATGTGACTTAAAGTGGAGTTTTAGACTAATTTTGAATTGAGCTAGTGAAGTTACAAGCATGAGGCTATTGGGGAGAGAGTTCCATATTTTACCAGTGGTATTGGCAAACAGTGCGTCGCTGCCTAGGTTGTAAGATTTAGTTGTTTGGACAAGGAGTCTATTTGCTGAGCGAAGGCAACTTAGATTAGAGTAAGAGGTCATTAAGTTTTTTAGAGCAGGGGTATTCTCAGGTTGTTTAAGGATTTTGAATGCCTCTATGAGTTGGTACTGCTGAAGAAGGCTGAAGACAAGAATGTATGTTTTGCAGTTATAAATGTAGAATGTTGCTACAGTGACAGGGGTTGTGTCAACATATATGTTGTGAAGCAAGGCTCTTAAACTGACATGTACACCATCAGTTATTGATAGACATCATAAAATCATCATAGTGAAGAACCGCACAAATCACAGTAATGATCCTGTGGAATACAGAAGAAATATGAGCAATAAACATGGATGGTCTGAAACAATCTGGTCAGTCAGGAGGTATACACAGAACTCCTTAGTGCAAGAAATGTGGAACAAGCCTGACAAACGGGATGTTTAAAGCCATGAAAATGGGGATATATCACACATACTGGACTAGATAAGCTCACACAGTTGATGCATTCACACCCTCCTGTCTGTCCTAACACATTAAATGGAGGAGCAGAGGTCCCAAGCCACATACTTCCCACTAGTTACTGATATACATCTTCACAGCAGCCCACTGCTTTGTCAGAAATACACAACACATATGGTGGCCAGGCAACAGTACGTCTGACAAATATCTGGACATAACATCACACTAGGGTAAATACATTGAGCTGCAAGGCGTGTCATCAAGCACTGTCTACACTACAGGCAGACTGCCACAACACTAATCCAATTTACCTATGGGAAAATACACATGTAATTGCAAATATAGCAGGCACTACAGCAGTGTAACAGCACAGAGTAACAGACACCAGTGTGAAAGTGCATACCCACAAGCAATCTCAACACAGTCACAGTCACATAAAGGCAAGTCTAAGTAATAGTACAGTATATGGACTGTGTGAACAACATTAATCATCATGTTTGCCACTCGCACCCTAACCCTACATATACTGGCCCATTTCACAGTGTAATCTGATGCCTGACTGTGATATGGGACATGTCTCAGGCTGGCCCTACAAACATATAGGCTGATAGGGTATCAGAAACTGGAGCAGCATGCATCGGATAGAACAGGACCAAGAACTCTGACATCTACCCCAGTCTGTACACAGGCCAAATAACATAATCACAATGCATGGCTACATACTACAGACGCTCTGTCAATCACCAGAAGTACACAGACCTCACTACTGTACAGACTACAATAGAATGTCCAGGTTTTTTTCCTCAAATATTAGGCCTCCTCTACATTACATGTCTGGCAGTCTGATATATCACCTCTTATTGCATGACATATGAACAAAGGGTGACAGACTTGGGGGACAGAGGCACAAACACAGGGCCAACATTGACATATTGCAGTTATAAACTGAGAACATTGCTGGTGTAACAGGGTTGTTGCAACATATCTCTTCTGAGGGATATGAAGTCAGTAACATACATGGATGTTACCATTTACTGACTACAATCAGAGTATGCTACTGCATTTATAAAGACAGAAAATGTGAGTAACATACCAAATCTAAGACTCCAAACTCTGGCCAGTCTGCAGATAGCCCTACAGGTGAGAGTTTTGTCAACCACATAACACTGTCATGCCAGACTTTAAATCATGCAGAACAGCCATATACACACAAACCCTGTTAAACCAACATTCATTCAAATGTAGAGCAGCAGTACTTGCATTCTGTCCCCATGTCTGGAACATCCCCCTCCAGTTTGTTGGCCTGTCTCCACAGTGTTTGTTGTAAGAGGTATTTCCAACTACCCTCTGTGATGCTGTTTGTCACACACCCACATGAAGTCCTGCTCACAGTGAAGGGGAAGGGCCAACACCCACTTGCAGTGCTTACTTAGGAGTGTTTCCATGCAATTGGCTATAGGAATGATACCACAGCTGTTCCACATGCAATTAGCAGGTGGAGGACTCCAATTCATGCAAAGGCCATCAGCTGATCATGAGCATTACCTACCAATGTCAAGCTGTTGCCTATGCAAAACAGATACATTTTTCCACATCTACTAGAGAGGGGGAGAGAGACAAAGGGAAAGAAAGAAAGGATGAGATAAAGAGCCAAGTGTATTTGTGTATGATCTGTGGGTGGAGAGAGATCTCTAGGTATTATAATGATTGCCTATATATACATTTATTGCTGTGGATTGTCTATAACAACTTCTACAGTGTTTGACAACTGTTGGCCTTGTAATGTGACATTGGGACATATGGGTCCTCAGGGTGGCCTAATGGTTAAGGTGTTTGCCTTACAAACACAAGGTGCAGGGTTTGAGTCTCACAAGGAATAATTGGCTAGGCTTAAAATGGCTCACAAGGGAAGTTAGCCTAGTACTAATCTATGAACCTATGAACCTATATGAAAATGTAGCAAAACGCATCCTGCAATGGATCCTGCTATTACACAATCACACCAACAACCACACAGGATACTGCTGACACACACACACACAAACACGACATCACAGTTGCCAGGACCAGGATTAGAACTCCTACCTAACTAGTTTGCAACACTACAGTATTACGCATTTATCACAAGAACCATGGAGCTTAAAGGGCTGAGACTTGGCAAAGGGTTACTTCAAGGTGACTGACATCAGGAGGCATGCTAAAGTAGGGCAATGGTAGGTGCAGTGGTGTGAATGGCCTCAAAATTATTCATCTCCGCAGACACACACACAAACACACACATTATCACCATTGCCAGGACAAGGATTAGAACTCCTACCTAACTAGTTTGCTACACTATGGTATTAAGCAGTTCTCACAAGTGCCACAGAGTTTATATGTTAAAGAGCTGTCCAAAGGTATCTTTAAAGGTGAGTGACAGCAGCTGCAGTGCTAAAGGAGGGGAGAGAGAAGTGTAGGAAGTGTGAATGACCACAAAATCAGGTGTCAAAAAAGACACACACACACTCCCACATACAAACACACACATTATCATAGTTGCCAGGACTACGATTTGAACTCCTACCTAAGTAGTTTGCTACACTATGGTATTATGCAATTATCGCAACTGCCACAGAGCTTATATTTATTTTTATTTTTATTTAACATTTGTTGACCGGGAATGTCTGACTAGGTTCCACAGAGCCTGTTTTCAGTGAAGGCCCGGGGAGAAACGCTCCAGATGCATGTCTTTGGAATGTGGGAGGAAACCGGAGTACCCGGAGGAAACCCACGCGAACACAGGGAGAACATGCAAACTCCACACAGAAGGCACCCCAGCAGAGAATCGAACCGGAGAACCTCTTGCTGTGAGGTGACAACGTTAACTGCTGCACCACTGTGCCGCCCTTATATGTTGAAGAGCTGTCCAAAGGTATCTTTGAAGTTGAGTGACATCAGCTGCAGTGCTAAAGAAGGGGAGAGGGAAGTGTAGGAGGTGTGAATGACCACAAAATCAGGTACCAACTAAGACACACACACACACCCTCACACACAAACAAACAGATTATCACAGTTGCCAGGACCAGGATAAGAACTCCTACCTAACTAGTTTGCTACACTACACTATTACACAGTTATCGCAAGCGCCACAGAGCTTATAGGACTGAGACTTGGACAGAGGGCTATTTCAAGGTGACTGACATCAGCAGGCATGCTAAAGTAGGCCAATGGCAGGTGTAGTGAGTATGAATGGCCTCAAAATCATTCATCTCCACGCATGCATGCACACACACACACACACACACACACACACACACACACACATTACCACAATTTCCAGGGCCAGGATTAGAACTCCTACCTAACTAGTTCGCTACACTACAGTATTACACAGTTATCACGAGTGCCACGGAGCTTATAGGTCTGAGACTTGCCCGATGGTTTATTTCAAGTAGACTGACATCAGCAGGAGTGCTAACATGGGCAATGGGAAGTGCAGTGTGTGTGAATGGGTCATAAATCATTCTTCTGGAAACACACACACACAAACACACAGTCACACACAACTTTACATTTGACAGGACTGAGTATACAAATGCTACATGAATACTGATTTGTACTATCGTGTTACAATTATCGCAAACACCACAGACACTACAGTGATTGACTTCAGCACATCATGTGATATCGTCCAATTGGATGTGCAGTGGGTGGGACAGGCCTCATAATGGAATTCTCTCTGTCACTGTCTGTCTCCCTCTTCCCCACATCTCTTTGTGTGTATGTTTGACATATTATAGAGTGTTGGCCTTGGATATGTGTGAGTATTCTTAACCAATGTGTGTGTGAAGCATGAATGGTGTACAATTTGGTGTGTGTGCACAGACATCTGTGAATGACAGATATGTATAGTCCACTGTGTTGTCAGACATGGGCTTCATTTGTCTAAGTGTAGGATGATGCCCAGTATGACCTTCTGTATTGAGTGTGTGAATCCATTCCAGGTAGGGTTGTACTCCAGTACAGGGTTTGGTGTTCTACACATACAGCTAGCAACCTGTTTCTGCAGGATATCTGTAGATAGGTTGACAATATGGAGTCACAATGGGCGACAGATAGGGGATACTGTAAATATTGCTGTCTGTGCTGTTTGTGTTACATGGTTGGTGTTAACAGAGATATTCAGACATATGTACTGTTTACACTGTGATGTATTATGTCATCAACTACTGACAGATATAATTATTTGCTCACAGTTATTTACTGGGAAATACAAGATGAATGAAGCTGAGTCCAATATTGTGGTCCACAGCCTACACATTCTTGCACACACTTGCCATTCTGGAGGGGCAGCTACAGACACTTGCTGATGGGTCTGTGTAAATGGTCCAGCACCTTGGTACTATGGTGTCTGAGGATCCCCTTCTTGTACATATATCGACTTAACAGAATGGCCATATCCTACTGTGGTCATATGTCTCAGCAGTACAGATTCACCCAAGTTACCCAGAGGCAGGGTTCATATATCTGGTCAGTTCCCCTTCACATTGTGGTTTATGAGTAGGTTTGTAGCCACCCATTACTGGGTTTGCAGGCAGGGTTAGTATGGGCAAAAATCAGAGTTTCAGACCTCACACACTCCATGACGTCCATGCATCTAAATCCCCCCACTCTGTTATTTTATCCTCTTCCTAACATTATGTGAGTGATATCTGAGAGGTATTCCTATAGTTGACCCTTCATCCCAGCGGTATTTATGGATTGGTCCACAGTTCATGCGGTGAGACATGAGGGGGCATGCTACTGGGATCTGTCAACATGGCCTTGCATTTGTGTTCTGTTGACTGTGTTAGGTTGTTAGCTGTGATTTCATGAGATACCATACAGTGGCACTATGGGTGAGGCACAAGCCTTTGACAGAGGACTGTAGTCCATTTGGTAGCGATGCAGGCCATCTGTAGCAGGCCACTGCATTCTGTCACTCCTACATTCCCAGGCTGCAAGCCAGTGGACTCCCCTGGGGTGACAGGGTAACTGTGCAAGGTCTTAATGGCAACAGTTCCTGTCCATAATGATCCACTGATCTGGATGTAGACAGGGTGCTGCTTACAACTAGGGATACACCTGCATAGGACAGCTCTTCAGCATGCTGCATTCTGTGGGTATTCCCATACAGAGGTGGGGGTCATACTGTACTCATTCCCAACAGCAGGGATATGACCTGTGATACACCTGTGGATGATGGTGGGGTGAGCTGAGTGCACGTGTGATATAGAAGTTACTTACAGCTGACTCACAGATATACCTGGGATGTTCCCCTTATGCTGCCTTGTGCTGGGACATAGGCAATCTCTCATTACTTCATAACTGTGCCTTTTGTGGTCTGCCAGTGATTGCCAGACTATATCAGTATTCCATACTACACAGGCAACTAATGTGCTGCTAACCTGTCTGTACAATTCCAATGTTGTGTGCAGCTTAGTTAAATTTTATGCACTCTGTCTAGGGTGCTTCCACCTGTGTACTCTGTGTCTGTATGGGCCCACATTCATGGCATTTCCTCTTTCAGAAGATGACAGATACTGATGTCTGGACAGTGAGTATGGAGGACTGCTGACGTGGGTATTGCTGAGAAGCATTGTGTTTGGCACTGCAGTTGTTGGAACATAGCCCTGTCAACCACAGTACTGCCCATAGGCCACCAAGACAAAACCCTCCATGCCTATATGCTGACCACTTCCAGACAATATTGAACACACAACGACCTAACACACAGACCCCTGCATACTGTACACATGCAACAATCTATCCTGTAGATTGGGCCAGCTCGAGTAATCTGGGCTCCACTGATATTACTCCTCACACTTACATGTTACTGCATTTCTACATAGGATTGTGTGTGGAGGGCACACCTGACAACTGTAAACTGCGCTATGACTGTACTGGTATGTCAGGTACTCTGTTGGCTTATATTTCATTTTGTATTCTGACCTATTATGCAGTCTGGAGGCATATCAATGGAGTACAGATCTTAGGTGTTATTGACCTACATTTCAGTTTCAGGCTTCTTACCCTTTAGAACTAACATACAACTGCCAGACCTGTTGCAGTCTGTCTGTGTAGATCTGGAGGGGGCTGTTCACCATTGCCATTAATTGGAAGCCTTATCCCAGCCTTTCTTTATGGTCATCTACACCCGTCCTGCTGGCTGAGGCTGGTGGTGGGTATGTGAGCCTCACTGACGTGCATATGTGTGCCCTATGGACACACATTTGGACCACCATATGTACTGCAGTGGGATTTGTCACCTTGTCTAGTACTGCCTAGTGTGTTGACAACAGTATTTGTTATGGATTTCGTGCTGCCCATATAGGTGTCCAGTATCTGCTGCCATCCCATTCAGCCACCCGATTCCCTTGCATGCTTGCATCCATACCATAGATACAACTATCAGAACATACTACTCCATTCAGTAATTGATAGCAAGAGTGACTTACCCTGTGGCTGGGCCAGTATTGAGGATGGTGCTGGAGGGCTGACTATGTCGGATGCACATAGTACACTCCCTATGCATGGTAAAGCGCAGGTAGTGTCATGTTTGGCATCCCTTTTACTGTATGTGCAAGTCAGAGAGAGGTG
The DNA here is from genome assembly GCF_019279795.1 of Protopterus annectens. NCBI lineage: Eukaryota > Metazoa > Chordata > Ceratodontiformes > Protopteridae > Protopterus > Protopterus annectens. The sequence continues at coordinate 1,266,495,323 of NC_056731.1, read as the reverse complement.
TCATTCTCTGGTTCCCTACCATGTCAGTGTATGTGCTATGCGTTGCCTGTTTGCCAAGGCCTGGGCATACTGGGTACACCTCCTTCTGCCTATATGAGCAGGCTCAGGTGGTTCCTCCTCCGAGTCGCTCTGTGCCTGTGATGGCCTTGGCAATGGTGGGGGGCTTTGTGGCCTTGCCCCATGCTGTTCCTGCTGCAGCTGTTTCCACAGGATCATATTGTGTAGCATGGCACATACTACGAACATTTGTGTACATGTAGCTGGAGAGTACTGCAAAGCTCCTCTGCATATGTTCAGACAGTGAAACCGTGACTTGAGCATCCCAAACACATGCTCTGTTATGATTCTGGTTTGTGTGTGTGCCTCACTATGGAGTTCTTGTTCAGGTGTGTGTGCATTTCTGAGGGGTGTCATCAGCCATGGCTCTAGTGCATAGCCAGCATCCCCCACTAAGTGGCCATATGAGATGTCCCCAATGGCAAATGACTGGTACAGCTGTGTCATATGACAGATGTGGGAGTCGTGATAGCTTCCAGGGCTGCCAGCACACATATTCAAGATAATGCACTGGGCATCGCACACAATCTGGCAGTTGATGGAGGGGAAGCCCTTGCAGTTTATGTAAACCCTACCCCACTCACTGGGTGGTGCTTTGATGTGTATGTGCATGCAGTCTATAGCACCCACTACCTCAGGGCATTCTACTATTTGGTGGAAGAGACACATACTGCTGTTCAATGCCTCACGGGTGATGGGGAAATATATGTGCTCACCGGCATGTGCTGACATGGCATCCAGGAACTGGTGAAGTACTCTGGATGCTGATGCCTGTGAGATCCCCATGATATCCCCATTTGCCCTTTGGAAGGTACCTGTGGCTAGTATTCTTAAACCTACACATACCTTGGTATCCACTGGGATGGGTTCCCCTCTGTTGGTTCTATGTGTGAGGCGGGACCGGCACAGCACAACAATTTGCTGTAGAATGTCCCTGTCCACCCTATAGTGCTTCACTATCTCCAGCTCACGTAGGCCCTGGTAGGTTACCCTGGATCTGTACACTCTTCTCCTCCTCCTAACTGTAGGATGGTCATCAGCATTCACATCCTCACCACCCTCAGCCTCTTGCATATATTGATGTATGAGAGTGACAGCAGCCCCTATAATTTTGTTAGTTTTGTCAGGTAAAATATCCCTGTTTGTGTACACCGATGGTGTAGAGTTTGTGGGTAAAACCAGAGTGAAAGGGGTTTGCATAGTTTACAGTAGTGTGCTGGGCTGCTGCCTGTGTAATTGGCTGATTCTGATACATTTCACCTGTCAGCAATGCCAGTTCTCCTTGCTTGCCTTCCTACTGCTGTTTTCCCTTCCCATTGCCTTCCTGTTTAAGTCCCGAGATGCGGCGTGCATACCCACTACTCACATGTGAACTGAGCTGCTATTTCCTGTTTTTCTTTTTTGTTCGTTTAAAACCCGGTGCACGGCGAGCACACCTGTTTAAGCAGGGAAAACAGTGCTCAGCGAGCACACCTGTTTAAGCAGGGAGAACAGTGCTCAACAATGTGAGACACACCCCCTTCCTTAGCGCTGTTTAGCTAAGAGCAAATACGGGCCGAAGGGCTCCAATAAGTTTATACCAAGCATGACACACCCCCTACTGAAATCATCCTCTTGTCCTGCCTACATGGTTCCCTATTCCTGCACCTGCATGGTTAGGTGCAGGCTGCCAGTAGGTAGAAATCTGTGATTCAGTATAGGTCCCTTCATTTGCATACCCCAGTGTGCAGGTCCATAGTTACAATTCCCAAGCACACCCTTTCCCCTTGGCTACCAGTGCTCCCTTATCTTGTTTACATTCTGCCTACCATTGACTATAATGACAAAAATGCAGATTTCTGTTAAAAGGCAGTCCCCCCCCCCTTTTTTTTTTTTTTATTTTCGGCACCCCTGTGTTTGTGTGCCGCTACCCTTAGCTTAAATGGCAGAGATTGGCCAAAAAAATAAAAATGTTATTTTTAAAAAATGAAAGTTACTTTTAATGCCAATGGCCTTATATTTGGCCATTGGCTTGTCTGTTCAACATAATACATGCTTTTCGTGAGCTGTCATGCCTCTGTTTTGTCAGATGCAAAAATGTATTTGGCTACTAGCCAAATACATCTTTACACTGACACTGTTCCTATATGGAATCCGTTCAGTTTGCTGGATCGCAAAACCACCTCATTTACATGGTTTTCACCAGCAAATGAGGTGATTTGCATGCTGAATGGAATTCCATGCAGGAACAGTATAGGGCTGCTCGTGCATGCAAAAACGTCCCTATCCTGGATTGCACAGTGGCCATATTGCGTGCAGGAGCAGCTATACTGTTCCTGTATGGAATTTGGCCATTCATGAATCTGGCCCCACGTGTTTGTACAGTGTGGTGCCTGCCACTTAAGGTTTTCAATATGACTAATGGCAACAACATTGAAAAGAGAAGTATCATGTTAGTGTCACAATGGGTACAGTGATACCCTGCCCTGTTTCTCTAAAATAGTGCTCCCGTGCTGTTGCCCAACTTACACGGCAATTGACCATGTAGTTTCCAGGCATTCAGTAAAGATATTATGCAAATGACTCCAAAAAAACAATGGATTTGTTGAATCACAAAAAACAGGAATTTTGTAGAGCTGTTCATTTTGTGTAAGCTCCTACACAGTGTTTACATTTCCATGGATGTCGATGACATCAGGGGGGTGGGCAAGTAACTTTCTTGTTTTTTTGGATATATTGTGCGTGTTTGCTTAGTGCATCATTTTGCGTTAATGGAGATCCATACTTTGGGTGAGCAGACCACCCACGTATCAGACATGAGCTAGACATCCAAAAATAGAAACTGGATGCATTCAATTAATATTGTTGAGCACTGCTGGGCATCAAGCAAAATGGTAAGTGGGGCTGCACTCTGCTCATTCCCTCCACTTCTGGGACTATGCATAATTACTCCTGTGGAGCCATGTCTCACATATTGGACTGGAGTGCTAATGTTCCTGGGGTCAAGTACAGAGTATAGCAACTTTTCTCATACTGTTCTCACATCGCAGTTTATACAAATGAAGTATAAATACCATTAATTACTATTTTCTGTACATTTTCATGACAACAAGGATGAAAATAAAAACTTTTACACGCCTTACCTTTAGTTATGCACAATTGCATGCCAGTGCACATAGTTTACTATTGTACAATGAAGCAGGACCTTTAAATCATGTTAATTATATTTTAAGCAGGTGAATTCCATCTTAATTAGCCAATCCTACATGGTAGACTTACCCAAGAAATGTATAAAGTATGCATACAGCCTGCATTCTGATTTTCCTGTGATACTGAAAGACCATTGGAGTAGAGACTTGGAAATTTTAACCGAGATAATGCTAGGGGCTGCTGCTGCAGCTATTCTACATCTGCAGGCTGAAGTCAATGCTTTTGACATGAGGCCAAGACCAAGAAAGAGAGAAGTGTTCAGGCCTAGGGTAACCTTCCAGGTGCTACATGAGCTGGAGAATGTAGAGCGACACAGGGTGGACAGGGACATATTACAAGAACTCTGTGATCTCTGCTGCTCTCAACTCAAAGCCAGAGCCAACTGAGGAGAGCCCATCCCAATGTAAACTAAGATATGTGTAGCCTTAGGATATTAGCTACAGGTACTTTTCAAAGACCAACTGGGAACATGATGGGGGTGTCACATGCATCAGCATCCAGGATACTCCACCAGTTTCTGGATGCTATACTCATACATGCCAGTGAGCACATATCTTTCCCCTTTTCTCCTGAGAAGAGGGCCAGAAATATGCAACCATTCTACCATGTAGTGCACTACCCTGAAGTACTGGGTGCCATAGATTGCACTCATGTACACATCAAGGCACCACCTGGTGAGCAGGGTAGAATCTACATTAACCACAAGGGATACTACTCCATCAACTTCCAAGTCATATGCAATGCCCAGCGGTTTATGTTGAATGCGTATGCTGGCAACCCTGGCAGTTACCATGACTCCCATATCTGGAACACATCAGAGCAGTACCAGATGTTTGTTAGGGGGCACATCCCACAGGGCCATTTACTGGGGGATGCTGGCTATGCTCTGGAAACGTGGATGATCATACTCATTAGAAATGCACCCACACCCATAGAAAAATGCCATAATGAGGTACACAAGCAAACTAGGAACATCATAGAGCATGTGCTCGGGCTTCTGAAGACACATGTCCAGTGCTTAGATATATCCAGTGGAGCCTTGGAATATACTCCACACACAATGTACACAAATATTTACAGTATGTGCTATGCTCCACAATCTGATCCTCCGGTAACAGCTGCAGCAAAATCAGCAAGGGGAAGGGACACACATCCCCCCACCAATGCCTAGGTAACCACAGCAACAATCATAGACTCAGAGGAGGAACCCCCAGCTGCTGTCCCCATGGGAAGACATAGGCGTGCTCAATATGCCCTTGCTTTGGCTAAGAGAAAATGCTCAGCACATTCACTGACCACTTAGGGACCTAGGGACCAATACCTTTCTCATACTCACATATATACATAAAAAAGGATGCCAGGCAACTCACATGACCTGTACCTATCCATGTGTTGGCTGTGTACTGCTTGCATCACAGTCAGCCTTGAATTACAGTTGTGTCAACTGCTGCACTTGCAAGGTAGGTCCTTAACCTACACTGTAGTCTTGTGGAGTATTCTGATATATCCTTTGTATCTATGAACTTGGTACTGTATGTATGTACATAGTGGTGAATTTGTATAGAAAATTAAGTAACATGTAACTACTGACACTATTTTACTAGTATGTGTCCATTTGTAAGTTGTAGGCCTCATGCATGAAACCTTCATACAGTCCAGCTCCAGCAGATTGCCGGTACATCATTCAAGACAGAAGTTAGAGTGAGGCTACCCATTGCAGTTTCTGACTTCAGACTTGTCTCTATCCTAACAGTAGTTGTGGTTTGTTCCCCCACCTACAAAACAAGGGTGTCTCCCTTGTAAATGGCAGAACAGTAACTCATCTATGCTGCCCAAAAATCCACGGTAAATGGGTGTTTGTCACAATTATCCCCCACATTTCCAGGAGTACTCTAGATTTCATCATACGTTGTATGTGCTATGTAACTCATTTATAGCAGTGTACAGTTATTCAGGTGGTTGTATGGTGAATGACCCCTGTTCTGGCAAGCTACTTCTATGGTCAAAATGACTAAGGCAGCCATCCTATCTGATGAAAGTATAATACTGTTGAGGGTTTGAATCCTGATATAGGTAGAGGTTTTGGATGTGTACTAGCAATAGGTTGTGTTTTATAGTGTGTCACTCTGTGTCCCATACTGTTATCAAGTTTGTATTGTCTTAATTCCATATTTGCATGACCCGCCACATGTGTAAAAAGGCTGTTTGCACATAGCGCAGTATTGCAGAAATAGTGAAAGAGGAAATAGAATTTATGTTACACTGCCAAACACAGACACCAGATACATTTTATTATTGCCATTTGTAATTGTGAAATCCCAGCCTGGAGTAAAGACAGGAGTGAGTTGCAAGCATATATTACATAACAGCAAGTCTCAGATGTGAGCAATGTATCTCATGTTTGAGCACTGCTTACCTAAGAGCAAACAGGAAGAAAAGGCAAATGCGCATGCGTGTACACTTAGTTAACCGCAGTGCAAATCCGATGCTTCTTGCTCTATAGCACACTCTCTCTACATCTCTCTCGCTCTCTCTCTCTCACTCCATCCTTCTCACCTGTACAGATTTTCATATAACGTCCCGATTTTTGTGTCATCTTTTTGGCTTTTTATTCATGAAACTTAAATTTTCTGACAAATCATTGCCAAATCTTTGAGTAGTGAAGTCAGAAAATAATGACAGACATTTGAGATTCAGAATGCATACCCTTCAGAAAATTCATTCTACTGCAAAACTTATTATATCAACTTTCTAGGTTTGTAAGAGCAATATTTAAAAATTGTCCCTATGTTTGGCACTCCCCTCCCATTATTTATGGCTTTGTCCAGATGTCTTCCTCTAAGAGGTTGAGGGCTATGTCTCACTAACTCTATATCTCTCCCTCTGTGTCTGTCTGTCTGTCTCTCTCTCTCTCTCTCTATATATATATATATATATATATATATATATATATATATATATATATATATATATATATATATATATACACACACACACACACATACACACATGTGTGTATGTGTGTATATATATATATATATATATATATATATATATATATATGTGTGTGTGTGTGTGTGTGTGTGTGTGTGTGTGTGTGTGTGTGTGTGTAGTGCTTTACATACCTATAAAGCTCTTAGAGTAGGAAATGAGGACAAAGCAAAAAGTAATGGGGGCAAAGGCCCAAACATAGGGACAATTTTTAAACATTGCACTTACAAACTTAGAAAGGTGTTAGATTAACAGGCGTTACATTTCCATGAATTGTATAAAGGATATGAAGTGTGAAATTCACAGATCTGCCATTATTTACTGACCTAATTTCTCAATGATTTGCCATACATGTTACAGGAGGCCACATTATTGAGTGAAACACACTACAAATATGAGTCAAACACCTGGAAATTATGTTAAAATCTACACAGTTGAGAGCATGGTGTCATCATTCTCAGACACCATATCCCCCCTAAGAATACATGTGGAACCATTGCAAACCGAGGCCACAGTTTAAGAGTATGTACATATATTGACAAGCAATCCCTGTGTCTCCCCACAAGAAGTGACATCAACAAGCACAACAACCCCAGTTCATCTTGAGTTTTCCACACATATATCAAAACCTGTACAAGTTGTAATATATGATGTTGTGCTCTGCCTCATGGAGAGGGCCAACTGATGGTGCTCACAGGCTTGCTTATTTAAACACAAACATAAAACTAGGCTCAGTAAAGGTATTGTTGTCACATAACTACACTATTGAGCACTATTTGTCTGCTACACTACTAGCCTAAGATGACACCATGAGCCAATGTGACTATGCAGGCCTTCCAAGCTGTTGTTGAACAAATGCCTGGGTTATGTCATGTAGTATAAGTTCACCTGCAGTCCTGCATAAATCAGATGTATGCTGTGGGGGTTCCTATTACAAGACCGAATGCATATTCTTTCGAATGCGTCTTGGTTGAACATAAAAGACTGAAAAGGCAAAATATCAAAGCGGCTTTTAAGCAAATTCTTTCCCAGGGAAAGAATTTGCTTGGCTGCTTCATTACTTTATGATTTTCAGCACTGTAGTGCGGTCTTGGAGTTGGTATATTTAAGTAGGGGGTGTGGGATGCTTTGCCCCCCACTTAATGTAATGTTTTAAAGTGGTTTTTTTTTTTGTTGGAACAGCGATTTTTTTCCCTTGGAAAAAAATCACTGTTCTGACAGTTCAACATTGTAAGCTTTCGCTAACATAGGGTCGATTAATCACCATTCACTTTTTTAAGCATTCAGTGATGTAATATAGACCCTGCTGTGGCATGTGCGTTGTGCTCTGCAGTTCATATACTTAGATATGTAGGGGTTCTAATGTCACTGCAGTCAACTGTGTGTGTCTGTAAACCCAAGTGGAAGTATGTATTCTACAGTGAGCTCACAAATGGCATGGTTTTGCACTGTTTTGGTGCTTCCACAAACACCCAGTCGAGGCAGGTTCCCAAACTCTTGTCCCCCACGTGGCCTAATGATGTCATCTACCATAAGATTGCCTGCAGTCCTGTTAATCTCAGACTTGTGCTGTGGCACGTACCTTAAGTGCTCTGCTCTGTAGTCTGTAAAAATAGATAGGTAGGGGTTCTAATCTCACTGCAGGCTGCAGTGTTTGTATGTGTGTGAGTTGCTGGTGGATGTTACACAAAGTATTTTACAGCAGCCTAAGGGACACTGAGTTGCTGGTGGATGTTACACAAAGTATTTTACAGCAGCCTAAGGGACACTGTCTCTTTGTGTTCCACAGACACTGCTGATATTATCAACTGTATCAGATTACTGGATATTTATATGTCACAACAGGCCATGGTCACATACTGGCATGACAGATGTGTAGATGTCACCTCATCCCATACAAGACAGACAACAATGACATTACAGTTATTCTGTGTACAAACATCAAGACATCTGTTTGCAATGGGGATGGATAAGTTGACACATTAGATCATGTAAAAGTCCGTGTTGACTATGGTTAGGTGTATGAGAACCTGGGGAGGTGGCAATATGCTTTAAAAAGGAGAGGAATGAAGGTCAGCTGGACTAAGACACAGTGTATGTGTGTGACTGAAAGGGAGGATACAGGAATGGTTAGAATGGAAGGAGTACAGTTGTTGAAGGCATATGATGTCACATACACTGGACCATCAGTTCAGAGTAATGATGAGTCTGGAAGACAGGTGTAGAAGACAGAACATGCATAATGGATTATGTGGAGAAGAGCATCAGGAGTGATCTTTGAGAGATGGGTGCCAAAACACTGATATGGAGGGTTTGCAAGATGGTACTGAGATGATGATAGGTACTGATGGTACCTATGTCACATGGGTTGCAGATGGTGCCACAGACAAAAAGGCAGGAGTCATAACAGGTGTTTGCAGAGTACCAGATGTTATGGTTTGCATTGTGTGGGCCAAGGATAGACATGAGTATGAATCATATACTACAGTGTCAGCTCAGGATGTACATTTTGGAGATCAGGACAGAGTGGTGGGAATGTGTTGGTTTGGACATGTGGTGAGGAGTGTTGCTGGGTACACTTTGGGAAGAATGCTAAGGATATAGCTGCCAAGTATGAGGAAAATAGGAAGGCCTAAGATAAGATGTATGGATATGGTGGCAGAGGACCTGCGGGTGTTTGTTGTGACATAGCAAGATGCAGAGGATGGTTAGAAATGGAAGCAGAACATCTGCTGTGGCAAATCCGAATGGTGCCATCCAAAAGAATAGGTAGAAGATGACATCTCTATCTGCAGACACCCCATCTGTACACTTGTGGCATGGGTATACAGTAGGAGCATCTAACTGACTGTCACTGTGTCTGGACTCAGTTTGGGCTTTAACAATGTGTCTTGACATAACCTGCTCTGGATTGTGTACAAAGGCTTTAACACTTCGCCTCATACCTGCAGAAACATCAACAGATTTGATTTCAAATACAATCAGCTGCTGCTGTTTCCACCACAGTCATTGACAGCTATAGTACATTAATCCATGATGCCCTGTCTACACAAATGTATACACACAGGCATTCCTGACAAGCTCAAACAAATATCCTCCAGAAAATACAAACCAAAGTGGTGTATGTTTGTCATAACTACATTATACAGTAAGTGAAAGAAGGTTCTGTTTAAAAATACAACAATGGAAAACTAGGTATGGAAGGCAATTCTCCTCAGTGTAAACATCCAAATAAGATACCTTTAAGAGCCCACACAGAGCAACCATACTAAGCCTTTCATATCCAGGGATAACCAGAGGGCTTTCTTCCTGTACATCTGCAAAATGATATAACTCAGTTGTAGTTGAATCCAACTGTCTATGTTAGTGCACATACGGACCCAGTGTAACTTCCAAACCTGCTAGCAGACATGTTTGGCTGAAAAGAGTGCCCCCTGCCACCACACATAGTACCAACCATGTGTGACATCACCTCTGAGATGTGGTGTCTACAATAAGGAAGTTATTTGTACTTTCCAGTTTCCATGGCACCAGATGGAATTCCAGCCTGTGTTCTTCATGTGCTTCAACAGTGAGCAACCCCCCTAGGCACCTTATTCAACCGCAGTCTGAATACTGCTGTTGTCCACATTGAATGGAATAGTCACCATTTTCCAACCACACGTGATGACTGGCAAAATACAAGTGTAAATAAGAACCATAAATATATGCAACGTCTTCCATAAGGCAATGGATACAGGTTGCATGCATCTCAGACACAAGGAAATAGGCGATCTCCAAACACTAGATGTGTTCCAGTTAGGTGATCTCAAGAGTATCTTGTGGCAGCAGAACCTGGAGAAAGTCATGACTGTGACCAGAGATATACACAAGGTCAAAGATGTGCACACATACTATTGTAACTTGGCCAAGGCCTTCAACACAATCCAACATTTGTTGCCAGTGGGACACTAATCAAAGTGAATATGAAATTCTATGTTAGCAGTTCATTTTTCAGTGGGATCACAGACCAACTACATTCAATTATAGCATAATAATTCACCTCAGGCAGCAGACATGTCATCTGTGTGGTAACAGAAATGTCAGTGCTGTGGCCCTTCATGTTTGACATATATGTCTCAGAAGCCATGAACAAAACAGAGGTTCTGTGGCACTAATGACTGCTGACAAAGGCATGGGTGTTACATGAAGTGCACATAACTGCAGAAGCATACCCTGAGGTAAGGTAATAATAAAATTTCCTGTGTATTATAAAATAACCATTGGTACAGTTTTCCAAACTTCTACAGTGATAGCCTTGGAACAGATAAACTGAAACCTGGGTCTACTGTGGGGAGGTACACATTCTACATCACACATCTGAGTAGAAACTCCATTACATCAACAGCCAAAGATGGTAGCAATCCTCTATACTCATCCCTAACCAGCTGTATGAAAGAATACCAACCACCCTTGGAAATGTATTTTATCGGGCACATGCACCAACTCGACAGACCTCAGACGTATCTGATAATAAAACATCAGAGGGTCCCCAACCTGTGTCCTCTGTGGGAAGAATGACATATGTCACTGTGTGCATTACGATATAGAAAGATTTGAGGCAGATTATGTATGCCTTAGAGGGCTTGTCCAAAATGGGATGGAAATGCTGCACATGTATAATTAATGCTGGATTCCAGTTAGCTGTCCTAGGGATCTCAGTGTACTATATGACATACATAGGACATGTTGGAGAGACAGATACATCTCCCAAAGGTTGTCCCTCCTCCGCAGTAGGCTTCAAATCCATGTCAAGGCAGACCAACTACCTACACTACCATGTTGAAGGACATGCTGGATGACTTGCTGTGAAAATATCTGCCAAGGATCACTGCTGCTTCACTCCTGGACAAGGGTGGTCCTTGCCAGACAAAACCTGACCATGCATTATATTTGACTGTTAATATTATATTGTGATGTAATGGCTAAACATCATCAGGTCAATACCCTAGTATGGTGATGTACATGCAAACAGGAATATTAATTGTATTACTGTTCTGATTAAATTTGTCTTCAATGCTGACATACAGTCCTGAGTTCTGAATCGGGTGGGTCAACCTTGGCTGTGCACCCATACGTTTGTACTAAACAATCCTTCAAAAGAAAGCTAGATGTATTAATGAGACACGTTTAATTGTCAGAATTCACAGCCCTTACAGAAGCATCCACTATAAAGTAGATTAATTATTACACTAGCAACTGTCTAAATGGCTATATACAATCTACATGACATATACAATTGTAAGTTCAACAGCACAAATGGAGGCTAATAATGGTCATATTAATACAGATGGTTACCCTGTGTATCAGATACAAAGCTTTACTGTCCCTGAATCCAAAAGAGAGAAGACAGGGATATGGCACAGTTATCATCACTTGCACAGGGTGTTGGTTGGTGGGGGGGGGGGGGCAGGAGGCCTAGGCTGACATAAAAGGCTGATAAGTCTGTCTATCTCTGTGTGTGTGTAAGTAAGCAAGGAAAGCAGGCAAAATGGACCATGTAAATATTTCGTGTGTGTCTGTAGGTGCCCTCAATATGACATTGGTGTGTGAATATCAGCATGAACACAGCCAGTCTCAGTGCTAGCCCTGCATGTCTGTATGTCAGACAATTGACAGCCATGCATGGTAGGGCTGACAGTTTATCGTCTCTGGCCCAGAACATGAGAACTGGCTCTGCTAGGAGTTGCACTGGAACCTCCACACCCAAGATCAGATGCTGTGCTACTACCTGAAGGTAACCATTGTCTGCTGGATGTGCTCCCTTCATGGGAACACCCAGGACAATGACCCCATGGGCTGCTATGTCTGGGTGTGGACAGCAAACATTCTGATGGAGCAGTGGCTGTACTACCACTCTGGGAGCATAACAGGGCATGGCCACTTTGGCTCTCAGCAGATGTGGTTGCTGACCTATGCCAACTTAGCCGATGCTCCCCTCCCAGCAGATGTTTCATCACAATGTGCGTTCCATGACAGATACACTGCGTTCCCTCACAGACATATCCCATTCAAACGATCAAGGGAATTAACAACACAGTGGAGGCAGTCACGGCTGTCAGACTGTGCTGCATCTATAACCCTGAGCATTTTCTTGGAGTTCCTTTCTGAACATGCCTGTGCCTCCAATGATGGCCCTAAACATCTGTTGAGTGACACGTGATGAAACACTTGCAACAGGTTGGGGAGGGACAGCAGGCCTCCTCTGAGCATCCCTATCAATCTGCCTGTGTGGCACCTTGCTAAAAGTTTGGCAATGGCCAGTGTCAACAGTCACCGAAGCAGCAGTAGTAGCAACACTTCCCTGGTCAATGTTCTCACTCTCCAAAAGTCCAATATCTAAGGCTTCAGTGGACTGGGTATATGTAGGCATACTGGCTGTGTCTGGTGATAATGAGGGGGGGGTCGCTGGATGTCAACCCCAGCTGTGCCTCACTTTGGCCACCATCATCATCAGAGTCTGAAAAGACACTAACATCAGGTGGCATATGGGACATAGACCAACCTCCATGTTTGCCTGTGATAAAAGGAAGGACACAGGAACACATTAATACCTGCACTACTATGCTGCAATATATGTTAAGCAATTTAGACTGTTGTCACTATTACACACATTTATACCTCTCAACCTCTTAGGGCAAGGAATGTGGACAAAACCATGAATAATGGGTAGACAAAGGCCCAAGAATAGGTATCATTGTGACATATTGCCCTTACAAACCTAGAATGGTGATATAATAGCAGGTGTTGCTTCACCGTGACATTAATGAGTGGTATGCATTTTTAATGTGAGATCTGTAATTATGTTGTCTGCACTCTGTAACGACCTGTCAATACTTTGCAACTCAATCACTATGATCTTAAATATGGGCCATAGGTATGAGTCACACATCTGGACATTCTGCAAATAGCTGTACAGTTGACAAGTATGCAGACAGTACAGCAAACCATAACAGCAGGCCTGAGATGACACTTTAGCAGATATGTTTGAATATTTCTACATTACTGACATAAACATATTCTCCTTAGCAACTGCAGGAGGCCTAAATCTCTGGATTCCTGACAGACCTAGAAAAAATTATGGGACAAGTAATACTAACAGCAACATATTTAGTAGTATAACAGGGGGTAATATTTATTTAACATTTGCTGACTGGGAAAGTCCAACTAGGACAGAGCCTATTTTCAGGGGAGGCTCAGGGAGAAATGCTCCAGATGCATGTTGTTGGAATGTGGGAAGAAACCGGAATACCCAGAGAAAGCCCACATGAATGCAGGGAGGACATGCAGACTCCACACAGAAAGCACTTCAGCCGAGAATCGAACCGGGGAACGTCTTGCTGTGAGGTGACGTTAACCGCTGAACCACGCACCACCCAATACTTTCAATAATATATATCTACAGTAACTGCAATGTCAACAAGAATGTGGCTGACGATCTCTAAATGACCTGAACATTGCAGCTAACAAATACACTCACCAAAATGCTAACTGGCACACAATTATAAACACTATTACATGATGAATGCAACGGGGTTCTACTGTTAATCTAACAAAGTCTACCTGGAAGTTCCTCCTGAGATGCAGGAGTGACACCCACATTCAGAACATACTGGCTAATGGACTGCTGGGAGCTTTCCTAGGTGGCAATATTTGCCATGAATTCCTTGGTGGCAGTGAGTGGTTGTTCTGCTGTAGGCCCACCACCAGTGACCTGACGATCACATGCCATTTCAGTAACATGCCTCCTTGCAGCATGAATCATGTTGCTGGCTCTGTGTTGCACCTGCTCATAGCTGCGATTTTGATACCAACAGCATTTACATGTTGGACCAATTCATCCCAGAAGGCTGCATGTTGCGACATATTGGCCTGAACCCCTAGACATAAGGACGGCACGATGTTGCCTTAAAGCTTCAATGATGAGGCCATTCTCTGCCTCAGAAAAGGTGACCTAAGCCGAGCAGGCATATTGTTTACTGAAAGACAAAATTAATGATAACACATATATAAGGATCACATAACTAGAAATAAATTATGTACAGATAAGACAGTACAAGAAAGCTCACAGTATTCACCACTTGGTTACAAAGTAAACATTTCACAGTGGTCAACAAATAACATGGGGGCTACAAAACAAGTAGAGTAGCAGGACAGACACAGCCTTGTGTGTGCCATAACAGATAGTCCCTTATGCTCACACACCCAAAACAGTCCATTCTATGTTGTTCAATTTCAGGGACTCATTCTCTCCTCAATAAATATTACAATAGGCTAAGGGACAAATGTGCTAACCAAGTAACCGTGTAAATTCAAAAGTGCTCTCAAAGGAACAATCCATGAAACATGTGTACATAGCTATCCACAGCATTAGATATTCAGCCTACTCTATATCCTCTGTACCTCTCAAATGGATGGGAAACAAGGCCATGTCATGAGTACAGTCAAACAAATGCTTACTGATTTACTTCACATCATTCCTAAGTACATTCCAAAATATGTATTATTTAGTCATCAAAATGGATGCAGACCCGATGAAGTACAATACTCCTCTGTTGAAATATACTTTCCCAAAATAAATCTAACACTGAGTTTGACGCAACTCTCATTTGCATTGGTTTGCCTAGCTATACATTTGCCTGTTTATAATGGTGTACAAAAATAATTGATTGCATCTGACTTACTTTGTGCCTCATATGTACTGATTGCAGCATGCACAACTGAACTGCATGCAAATCAAACAATCATGTGAAGCTACTCAACAATATATAAGGCATCAATGTAAACAACATGACCTTTCTAACGTGCATTGAAGAAATAGTGGAGTGCAGATACAATGTAAACACTGACAAATTCTTAATAGCAGCTACAATTTACATACATTTGTATGTGCTACAAGCTAAAGTTGCTGCTGCTGCCAATAGCCAGAGACAGACAGGGTGAAGACTTTGCAAGCTAGCAACACAATACAGGAACTGTGGGATGTCTGGCAGCCTTGAGTCAGATACAGAGCCAAATGCAGGGAGCACATCCCAATGGAATAGAAAGTGTGTGTCTAAATTTGTATGTTAGCCACAGATACTCCTAACAGACTACCAGAGGCCATGCTTGGTGTTACATGGGCATCAGCATCCGTGATCTTCCAAACATTACTGCATGCTATGCTACAACTTGTCAGAGGGAACATATATTTTAACACAGATTCGGAGGAGAAGATCACAAGTATGCTACAAATCTAACATATATTGCACTACTCTCCAGGAATGTGTGCCATACATCGCAGTCATGTACACAAGAAAACATCTGGGAAACAGGGTAGGATCTAAATTAACCATAAGATCCAACAACTGCCAAGTCATGTGTAATGTCATGGGAATTGTGGTATGAGTGTGCTGGCAACCCTTGCATTTGACATGACTTCCATATGTGCCACATTTGCCAACTGCACCAGATGTGTGCTAAGCTATGGGGGATATCTCCAAGCCATACCGTAGGTGTGGATGCATGCTATGCACTAGACTCATGGTGGAGGAAACCCATCATAGATGTGTGTGAGTGCGGATTCACTTCAGAAGCTCGAAATACTGAAATCTCAAATTTCAGTATCTCGAGCACAAGAAGATGTAGCCATAAAACAACGAAAACTAAACACCGCAAAATTCAAAACCTCGAATACTGGAAGTTTTGAATTTCGTGGTTTTACTATACACACACACACACACACACACACACACACACACACACACGCACACACACACACACCATCCACCACACAAGCACACACAATCACTCTACTACATGAAAAGCAGGGGGGGCAAGCCCACCTGCACCCCCCAAACCCCCTACTTAAATATTCTCACTCTGAGGTCGCACTGCATGCAAACACACACAAAACACCACCACACAAGCTACTTTCTCTTCGCACACACACATCGCAGCAACAAAACACACTGACACACACCACAGCCTTTACCGAAACCCCTCAACACACACATACACACTTACCTGAATACATGACCATAGTCGAACTTTAGAAGTGCGAAATTCAAAACCTCCGGTATTTGAGGTTTTACATTTCACACTTCTAAACTTTTTCTATTATGTGGATTCGGCTTCTTGGGCTCAAGATACTGAAATTAGATGTTTCAGTATTTCGAGCTTCTGAAGTGAATCCGCGAGCACACACACACACACACACACACACACACACACACACAGGAACACAGTCATGAGACACACAGTCCAACCAGTAATGCCATACAGCATGTATTTTGGCGATTGCATTGACAGTGCTAGCCACCTACATACTTCTGACTGAGGGCACCATTACAATCCACTGACATGTCCCTCAATGCTCATAGTATGTGCTATGCTACCCAAGGTAATATAGTGAAAACAGCTGTAGCAGGATCATTATGGGGAAGGGGAACACATCCTCCCAACAATGGCAAGGTCATCACAGCCACTGGCCAATGATGACTCACAGATTAAACCAGCAGCAGGTGTGGTTGTAGGCAGATGTAGCCACACTCAGTAAGTCCATGCATTGGCTATGAGACAAGCCATAGCACACTGACTCACCACCTAGAAGCCTAAAACCATCTTCTTACATCAATATACTTCAGTGGTATGGAAGCATTAGAGATAACAATAATGGTACACACTGCAGTTTCGGACTTCTCAAACCTATCAAAATTACACAACAGGCAAGATGCTAAACATGCAAGAACACAAATTTGCTCCCCTAACCCCAAAAGGGCAGTCAGTGCTTGTTTGTGACATCCAAACTGGCTTTCCTAATTTGGCAACTGCATATCATATTATTCCCAGTTAATATTGTTTTACATTGTGAATACAGTAATATAGAATGGTGTGCACTGTATGCCCTAGAGTACCAGGCAGATAACTGCTGAATTACCAAAGAACACAGACATGTAAAACCATGGTTGATTTGCAATCAAAATTCCTAACAGGGTGTACAATCACTAAGTGCAGTATTTTAAAACAGAAACCTTTCACTACATGTGCAAGTAACATTTAATATTTTAATAAAACTGTAAATTCTGTTCAATTTGTTTATGTGCTGGATGACTGCTGATGCTTGCTACAAAGGTGTATGTTTAGATAACAGGGTTAAGGTACCCATCCTGTGGTCTGAATGTGCACTGGGTGGTGAAATGGATTCTGGACATATGTAGGTGTATTTCCTGTGTAGTACCATAATATACTGTGCATGTCATACATTGACTTATGTTTCTGAGTGCTACTACTTAATTTTTTCTCTTAAGTTTTGGAGCACTGTTTGCTCAGTGCTGTGCTTAGCTCAGCTACTTTGTGTGCACAGTAACAGTGCACAAACTGCACAATTGGACCATCCAGGTAGCAGACAGGACCCAGAGATCTAAAAAAAAGACCTGGGATACATTCTATTAATCTGTCTGCATGGTGCAAACCAACTAAGTGCCATTGCACTACATTTAACAGTGTGAATCTCAGGGTGAATACCTATCTATTAGATGATACTGTAACTTTTCCTAAGGCTGCAGATGTACCATGAACCTCCAGCAACAATGCCTTAACACCTTCTGTCACAGATTCAGTTATGATAACCAAAGAGACAAAACTGCACTCACAAATATGAAGGCACACAGGACACCAAGACTGTTGCACACTTCTTTATTCACAATTCACAATCCACAGGTTAAGTACTTTCATGCAATTGCTGTTGGACTTCCTCAGCAACTTCCTTCTTCCTTCTGAGGAAGTCCAACAGCAATTGGATGAAAGTGCTTAACCTGAGGATTGTGAATTGTGAACAAAGTGTGCAACAGTCTTGGTGTCCTGGGTGCCTTCACATTTTACAGATTCATGTATGTAGTATGTGCATTTCATAGCGTCAAATAGGCAATGTCACATATTTTCTGCAATATTTCATTATGATTTCCACCATACTTGCTCCCCATTCCACTACCTTCCTAGCTCCCCATTCCTTTTCTGTAAAAAAATTTCCACTCTGTGGTGCGCATTGCTCAACCATGCACATCAATGCTGAAATGCAACAAAGTATATTGATCTATTTCAGATGCTCATAAGCACTTGTAAAAATACCACCAGCATCACTATTCCAACCCGCAAACACATATGCAAAGGAAACAATTGAAGGCATTACATGATGCTATTTTCAAAGTTGGTACCATCTGGACCTAAAATGTGAAGCATGATCATGCTTTACTGAGCTAAATCCTTGACCACACTTCACAAAAAAGTTAATGAAGCAACATGTATATATGTATGTATGAGTACATACCAAATAACAATTTGTATTGAGTATCCTAGAAAATACTCGCAACTTAACTGACTGTGGCACCATGTATTAAAACAGCGATATATTCCTTTGGTTTGAAGCACATGGTACTGGCTTCCATTATAGCTGTATTTTCATGCGCATTGTTGCGCAATGCATACCAACATGCAAAAATGTATTAGTGAAAATAAATGGGGAAGATTTGACAGAGAAACCAAGGAGAAACTGAAGTGTTCCAATACTTCATTTGTCAAAGGCATACATGATTACACGTGAAATAGCATATTTTCCCACCAATCACGCTTATTGAGTGTCCACTGTATACATCTTGATACATTTGAAAAAAGGTGTGTGCTGCTTAGCATCATGCGCATATGGTAAAACAAGTGCATTGTATGTGCAATGCTAAGCGACGTGCACCTTTTTTAAATGTATCCAAAAATAACTTACAACCAGTGCTATTCCATGGTGATTTCCTTACACAAACATTTAATCTGTATCACCTGCAATGTCACAGCAGTATAAATAAAGTTTGCATACCCTGGATTAGAACTCCCAGACCATCTGCACTGCAGTCTAACACTCAATACGTCATCACAAGTTATGTCATCTGTAATGTATATTTTACCAAACAGAGTTAATTAGAAGGTAACACAATACCACTTACTGGGTTTGCATGATATCCAGCAGTGCCAAGCAATAGCAATTGAAAGCATCATGTTTCTATATTTAGATTTTAAGCTGCACGCAATGTTTTCAAACATTGCAAAGTTCAATAGTGTGTGTTCTCAGTATTTGTCACAACTGGAACTGGCAGGAAATGTTATTATACACTGGTGTTCATCTGCATCGGACATGTCTGGTGTTCAGGGAGAGGTTCTGAGATTTCGGTCTTAAAGGTGGGGTGTGCAGGAGTCCAAACTGTTTGTTGGACTCCTAGTGAATGATTATGGTCTCTGGCTGTTGCAGGGGCACTATCATGGATCAGATTACAAATCAGATACATGGAACAGATTGGCCAGGATCTGTCTAGTGTTAACAGTATCCTCCGTACCAGTGAACAGTGTAGGAATCACTACTGAGACCTCAGGATGAGGAAGCAGGATATCCACAATTGTTGGATTGAGAAATGCAGGAATGATGGCACCCTAAATAACTTATAAGCACTACTTGTAGGAGGTAGCAGCTGCATATGTTCATTACTGTTGTTCCTAGTGGTATTCTGTTGTGTTCTGATTTTCCCACAGCTGAAGCTGACAAGGCACTGAATTTGTGGACCTATGAAGAAAGAATGATGAGGATGAGAGACCCAAGTGGTATGTGTGCTTCAAAACAGTACCATTATTATAGCATTATAGTAGTAAATACAGCTTATTGTGGTAAAATCTTGTATCACATTGAGTATGCAGTTTTTCGCTGTAAAAGCAAAAGCATGCACGCATTAGAATGTTATTTAGAGCAACAGTCAAGTATTACAGAGTAGACAGGAGTGGTAATTTAGGAAACCACACATCCAAAATAGACAGTGCTCATTTAAGTTGACATAAATAGTACAATGTAAAGTATGACCTATATACCAAGGACAGTAAGAGCATGCTGTAGATTATCATTATAACAATGAACCTGTACCTATAAAGTGTAAAAAGAAAAGAGTGATTGCATTATGCGGTATTACAAAGGAAGGGTACAGTATTACAATTAACACTGCTTGTGTGTTCAAATACCACACTCCACGTATTTAAAGAAAGCTGCTTAGAATACTGTTTTTAGGATATTGTCAATAAAAGTATAGTTCTGTTGCATATTCATATTGATGGCATTAGATGTGTAGACCTCTATAGCTGTGGCTCGTATGGCCTGCTCTCCAATGTAATCAGTGCATCTGGAACATGCATATCTGCAATATATGCCCCTAAGAATGATTGTTGGATGTGATATGATCTGCACTATAGTGTGTCTGTGTTAGCAACAAGTTAGTATTCAATGTGGTAAAATTAGTCAGTGGCATTATTGTGCATGGAATGCATCACAATATTGTACATTATTTGTAGATATGTTTGTATATTATCTGTGTGGTTACTAATGTTATTTTTCTTCTTTCACTCCTTCCCTTGTCTCTGTTTGTTTTGTTATGATATTCATATCTGCTATTATTATTTGTATTGTTATTATTATCTGATGTATATAATCATATCTTTCATTATCAAAATCCTTCTTTCATTACCTGTGGTTTATTATGTATAATTTTCTCTTGTTTTACTGTTAAATACATTTACATTTCATTTTATTTTTCATTGTTTGTAATTCTATTTATTTATGCATTGCTTTATTATTATTATATATTTACATTTTTTTATGTTATTATGTGCATTTTGTGTTATGTTTTATTTTGTTATGGCTTTTCCATTGTATTTATGTTATTACTACAGCACAGCAGGGTAGGCTGGTTCCATGTGGTCTGCCTACACTCCCTCCACTGGGTACGGCACCAAGGCCCAGCACTTCTGGGCTGCAGCCTAGCAGCACCCCTCCTGTTGCCCCTGCCCTACTTGGACCCTTAGGTGGTACTGCCCCACAGGATATACTGGTGGTTCCCTCTGGAACAAGAGGCAGAGAGGGAAATGTTGTCACCTGAGCTGAACTGCCAGGTCTGGTGGATACTGTGCACCACACAATTGGTGCATGCCTATTCTGAGTGGAGACACTGCTCTCCATCATCATCCTGAATAATACCAGGACACGCAGACATCAAACACTGTGACCATCGGTGCAATGAGGTGATGGTGATGACAGTCCAGTGGGTGAGGACTTGATTCATACTGTCACCAAACATGATGTCCATGGGTCCACGATCCCACCTCCCCCACCCTATACAAGGTGTTCACTCCCTCTTGTGTCCTTCATCAACCCTGTCTTGTCTGTCTGCAACTGCTTCCTCGTCTTCCCAACTTGCCTGCCCCAGACTTGCCTATTTCCCTTCCTCAACATTCCACTCTCTCCTCAATAAAAAAAAGGCACCTGTCCCCCCATAGAAGTTCTTCCCATACACAGCTCTCCATTTTGTACACATCTAATTGACTTAATTTGGTCCAACTGGCTCCACAACACAATTATGTTGCTGTAAACCCCCTCTGTGGTGGTGACAGTCCAAATTCAGCCAATAAGCTGTACATATACCCAGTTGATACTGCTGAAGAAATGGATAGCTGTGGTTCTTCCCCACACCCTTCCTGCACATTCCTCCCTTCCTTTCACTTTGTATTTGCCCATGCTTGCTCCCCTATCTTCCCTCATTTCTTTTCTTTAAAGGATCATTGCGGGATATGCACCACTGAGCTGTATTGCTTAAATATGTTTATTTATTTTGATTGGATAACAGTACCATCTGGCAACAGACATTTCATCATTACTGCATTGAGTGCATGCACAGCTGATGACACATTCATAAATATTACATTTTATAATCCTAATGTACACATACAAGTACTTGGAATGATAGATACACCTGTATTTGAACCTAGAACCATCTGAACCAAAATAATAGATCAGTAATGCATTTAATAGCAAGTGTGCCACAGTCAGTTGAGTAGCAGGTGTATTTTACTGTTGCATACACCTGCTAGTCAAGTAAATCAATAAATAATATTGAAATCATAGCTCTCAAATGTCCAGATTTATGAAGAATGTATAGATTTTTACTCATATTTTTGTCAGTTTCTTACAAAATTGTAGTTTTCTGGCAAATCATTAAGGACTGATGTCACAAAATAATGGCAGACATTTGATTTTCAGACTTCATATCCTTCAGAAAATTCATACTAATGCAAATCCTTTTATTCTATTAGTGTTTTATGTTTACTCTTACAAATGTAAAATTAAAAAAAAAATTAAAAAATCCATTAATAAATAAAAGAAGAGAAGGGGTGGGGTGAGAAAAAAAATAAGCTATGTCTTACCATAACGTTCCATCTGTGCTGTTGATCATCTATTCTTGGCTGATGGGTTATGGTTCCAACCCTTGAAACTGATCAAGCCGCTATATAGCCTGCACCAGCCAAAAAACTCTTGAGTTAATAGTCCACCATAATGCCCCTCTCTACACTACCTCAGATCAAGTTTGCAAAATTATAGGAGAATAGAAAGAAATTCATTCCACATGAGGAAGCCATGTCCAAGGAAAAACCTAACAGAAGACCTAGGACAATAGGTTGCTCCACCAAGAATCCACAGGAGGTGGGAAAGGAGGATGGGATGCCAAGAACAGATGAAGATCAACAACACAGATGGAACATTATGGAGCATTATGTTAAAACATAACTTCTTTATCTGATGTTGTCAATCTTCATCTATTCTTGACTGATAGGACAGAGTCCCCAGCTATGTTAGATCCTGGGTGGCCATATGGAAGGATATTCCTGAGAACCATAGAACCAAAGGCTGTTGTTCCCCTGGAGACCAGATCCAACTTGTAATGAGTAATAAAGGTATGCGGAAGTAGGCCAAGTCAATGCTGTGCATATTTCTCTCATGGAAGCTTTAGAATGTCTTAGCTGAAGTAGCCACAGATCTAGTTGAAATTGTGCCTTCACCAGTCTTATTTTAGGTCCTTCTTATTATAAATGAAGGAAATACAATATCTTAACCATTTTGACAAGGTAACTTTAGAGACAGATTTCCCTAAGGCTTCTCTAGTAAAGGAAACAAAATTGGTCTGACCTCCTAATTTCTTTAGTTCTGTTGAGATAGAAAAGTAATTGTCTGCGAATATCCAACAACTGCAAGCAATATTCACCTTTATTAGAAAAATTTGGAAAGAAGACAAGTAAGTCTATAGTCTGATTAATGTTGGACTCAGATTACTGTTATGGGAGAAGACCAGCTTATTAAAATGTATACTAATTTCAGTTTATTAATGAAACTTATACAGCTGCCACCCCTCTACTGAATGGAACAAACTTCCCTCAAAATTAGAACACACACGCATCCCAAACAATTTAAACTAACTCTAAAAGAATATTTCAACAGGAAATGGATCTGCCAATGCTCAAACCCAACTTGAAAACTCTCTAATTCACCTTCCCTAATCAGAGTCTTCCTCTTCATTATACTTGTACTGTATCCTGTTTGATAAATTGCAAAAAAAAACCTTTTTACTCCTATGTTGCTTTTTTATACTAACTACTACTTTTTAAAAAAAATGTTATGGCTATAATCTAGCTGTTAACATTTTTTTCTACTTAAATAATATTTGTATGATGACTAAAGGTAATCTGTAAACTCTCAAAAATGCCACTTGTATAATATCTGTAATCAATGACTAAATGTTATATGTATATACTGGAGCTTTTCTCCCCGGGCCTCTGCTGAAAAAGGGCTTCGGCTCAGTCAGATTCCCAGTCAACAAATGTAAAATAAATATATTAATAAATGATTGCTAAAAAGCAAATATAATTTGTATGCAGGGTTGGGAAAAATACAGCTTCATAAGCTAAAGTTATTACTGTATCCAAACTGCATTCTTTTAATATGTAACAAGAAAAAAAGTAAAAGTAAGTGTTGCATGAAGTTGAGGCATGTTAGTTACTGCAGAAAGAAATTTGTTAGCCTGACTCCTCCAGGCTAGGAGTATGTTGTTGCTAGGGAAGGTTTGAAACATCCAAGGTGAGAGACATGCCCCTTGAAAGCAGGTGGATCATATATAGGAAGGTGTTCACGTGAAGTCCGAGGAAAAAATCATGAGGGGATGAGAACATTTACAAAGATTTCTATGGGACACAGTCATTGTAATGTAATGAAATTGCATGACCAGTTTTTATAAGAAAATGTATAAAAAAATGTGGTTTGTCTCTCTTTGGGGAGACTGATTTAACATCAGCTATGAAGATTGTCTCCCAGCACTTTAAGAATAAAATTTTTTTGTGCAACTCCTTAAGTGTTGTTCATGACTGAAGGCATATAAGGTAAATTCTTAATGTTACTTATTTATGACTATAACAATTTGGTGCTGTGACTCAGATCTGAACTTTGGTATTACTGCAGGGCAGTTCTGCAATAGGGCCCATCACAGATTTTCTGTGAATTCCACACTGCTTTGTATGGAATAGTCAAAGACTCAGATGTGCAGCTATTCAGGGTGTGCAAACATACTAGTCTTAGCAGGGAAATTGTTTTGTAAGGGGAAAGAGTTGGTTTGTGTTTTTTTCTTTCTTTCTTTTAGACAATTTTAGCAAAATGTAGGTGCATGACTGTGTTTGTAGTATAAGTTCATGACTGTGTTTTTGTTTGACTGAGTTGTTTGTAAGATATACAAGTAATAGTGGGAGGACCCCACAGCAAATGAGTATAGTAAATGTATGTGCACATACAGTAAAGGACAAATTAACGCAAAGAGGTGCCTTGTGTCGAGGGCGGTACCCTCAGGATTTAAAGGTAAGAAGTATGAGAGATGTTTTATTCTGCCAATGTATGAATGTATGAGACAAAGAAAAGAAAAAGTTAAAAGTTAAAGATAAAGTTAAAACAAGTTCATGAGCCCACCGCATGATTGTGACGTTGACTGTAAACTGTTAAAGCAAGTTCATGAGCCCATCGCATGATTAGAACATAAACTGTAAACTGTTAAAATAAATTCATGAGCCAACCGCATGATTGGGACCTATACAACAAGTTCATGAGCCCATAGCATGATTGGGATGTAGACTATATACTGTTAAAACAAATTCATAAGCCTACTGCATGACAGGACATAGAGGTATGTGTTGTTAACATAAATTTATGAGCCCAAAGCATGTTGGGACTTAACAGTGTGATTGCGTGAAAGTACCCTTAGAGGGTACAAAAGAGTGGTTTGTTCTGGACACAGTACCTATGCGCCCCATTATCAAGACTGTAATGCTCGAGCTGCAACTTTTGAGTTTGCATTGGGATGAAAGCAAGGGGGTGCTGTGGGAAAAGGTTGATTGAAACCTCTCCTCTGTTGCTGCATGCCAACAGAATTCCTACCCCTCCCTCCCTGTATGGTGTGTGGATTACTACAGTTATTTTCTGTCTTCGAAACTGCCAGGATTCAGGAGTTGTAAGGTAGGCCTAACATTTTTATTATTACTTATTTATAAAATAAGAAAAATGGGAGCAAAGATAAGCAAGCAAGATAAAATCTCTGAAAAGGGGAACACCTGTATATTTTATGTATTTTAACTATGGGAAGGAAAGTTGTAAATATTTGTATGACTGGTTTCAGCTTACAAAGAATTGTGCTGGTGGTGTATTTCCATTAAATGGAACTTATGATAAAACTAAATTGCTGATATGTAAAGATATTTTGGAAGAAAAGAAAAGCAAAATAAGTGGGGAACAAGAGCATTTTATTCTTGGTACAGTGAAGCACTTAAAAGGGAAAAGGAGTCAGCATTAAGAGGGTTGCAGGATGTTAATAAGAAATTGTTGCAACAAGTAAAAGAGGTTAAAAAGGCAATACAGACCAGTAAAAAGGGATCCCTTTATCCTGTCTTAGCAGGTTTGGAACAAAATGAAGATGTCCAAAAAGCAGAAACTTCTGAAGAGGACGATAGTCCTCAAGCAGCTACTGCACCCCATCCCCATATGCACCAGTAAGGGTACTTCCTGTACAAGACTCTGTTGTTTCTTAGACCCCTGCCTTTCAGTCTACTGTCCATTGGACACCCAGTTTGCGTGATACTGGTACATCTCACACTGGTTCCCCTGTTCAATCTTCATCTTCTGAAAAAGCATCTGCAGTTAAGGGGGGGGGTTCTTCTTCCTATCCTTCTCAGATAGCTTCTACTTCCCCAACAGGGGTATTAGTATTTGACACTCCTGTATCTCACCATACATGCTCACATGACAGGGTACAACAAGAAATTACAACCTATGGAGGGGATCTATTGGCACCTCGGCCCTCAGGAAAATTTTGGGGGCTAACAATAGGGAACTTGTTCATCAACCTTGGACCCCTGCTGATCTGCATACTATGTCTAAAAAAATTCCATATATTAGAGAAGATCCATTAAAATTCAAAGAAGAATTAAAAACTATAATAGAATGTTACAATCCTACTTTGACAGATTTAAATCAACTGCTGAGGGTAGTTACTTCAGATGAAATAAGAAAGCAGTTATTGGAAAAGTCTGAGATAACAGATTTCACTCTCACAGGGAATGCATTAACAGATAAACGAACAGCACTGTTAAACAAGATTACGGATGTGTGTCAAGTTAGGACTGACTGGTCTAAAATACAGGCATGTAAACAAAATAAAGGGGAAGCCCCTGCAGACTATTTGAGTTGCCTTAAAACAGTATTTGCTAGACATTCAGGAATACCAGACCCAGAAGAGCAAGATAAGACAGTTATTGCAGCAGCCTTTGTGCAGGGTTTGCAAGCCCCTGTGCAAAATCAAATAAAGTAAGTGCTCAGACTGGCAAGGAAAGGACTTAAGAGTCTTTATTAAGTGCTGCAAATCACTGTACAGAGTATCAGTAAAAACAGAGAAAGGATATTAAGGATAAGCTGTTAACTTTGCAAATCAGGCAGCTGGAAAACCCAAGGGGTTGAGGCAGAATCAGAGGAAGGGGTAGAGGATTTGCTAGAGGATTTAGCAGAAGTGCTGGTTGAGGGGAAACAAGGTGCAGCTCGTTGGCAACAACGAGCTGGTAGTGCCCCTCCGGCTTCATCTAACACATCCTGCTTTAATTGTGGAGAATTAGGACATTGGAAAGGGAAGTGCCCGCACAGGCAAATGCAAACAGCCCAAGATTCTTGGACTGAGTGGCAAACAAATTATAATAATGCAGTTTTCCCTCCACCACCTCCTTAGATTGGAAGGAGTCAGTAAGCTCCATACTGATTAGGTCACGGAAATAACACAGAAGTACATCTTAACCCTCTACTACCAACAGATCAAAATGGACCCTACATTAAGATGAAAATAAATTCAAAGAAAACCCCATTTCTGGTGGACACTGGAGCCACTCGGTCAGTGTTAAAATTTACTTCAGATAGCCAAATAGCAGTATCAGAGCATAAAGTCAAGGCAGTCGGAGTAAAAAATACTATGGTTACATATCCTGTTTCAGAACCTATCCCATTTCTTTAGGTCCAATTGAAGAAAAGCATAAAAGGAAGAGATTTGTTATGCAAGCTGGGTTGTACTATTTACTGTACCCCAGAAGGGGTGTAGCTAAATGTTCCAACAGAATCAGAGGGGGCAGTATTGGCAGTTTTAGCAGAAGCTGAGGAACAGCCTGCTGGGAGCATACAGGCAGATGGAGAGCTACTACAGCAGGTACCTGCTAACTTGTGGGCTAAGCATGCAAATGAAGCAGGTATACTAAAACCAGCAGAACTAGTGTAAATAAAATTAAAAACATCAAAACCTCTCACAGTCCCTAGAGTTCCACAATATCCACTAAAGCCAGAAGCAGAGCAGGGAATCAAACCTGTAATTCAGTCTCTGATACAGCAGGGAATAATAATACTTATAGATTTGTACAAGACTTAAGGGCTGTAAATAATGCAGCACTGCCTACTTTTCCTGTTGTCCCAAATCCAGCAACAATACCGAGATGCATACCACCTACAGCTAGTTACTTTTCTGTGATAGATTTATGTTTAGCTTTCTTTTCTATACCTATTCACCCTGACAGTCAGTTTCTGTTTGCTTTCACTTATCAGGGACAGGAATATACATGGACACAGCTGCCACAAGGATGTACTGAATCTCCTTCATTATTTTCTCAAATTCTGAAAAAAGATTTGGAGAATGTGACATTTCCAGGTGTGTCTGTGTTAGTACAATACGTACATGATTTACTGATAGCATCAAATTCCTTTCAGGAATGTCAACAGGATACCTTGCATCTTCTGACTATCCTTGCAGAGAAGGGACACAAAGTGTCTAGAGAAAAACTATAATTGTGATCATCTCAGGTACGTTATCTTGGTCATTTAATATCTCAGGGTAGCAGGCAAGTGTTACCATCTCGTACTTGATTCAATATCTAAGGCCCCACACCTGACTACTCAGAGACAGCTTAGGTCTTTCCTAGGTATGACAAGATACTGCAGACAGTGGATCCCTAACTACATAGAAATTGCCAAACCTTTGACAAATGTTTCAAAGCAGGATATCCCAGAACCTCTCCTTTGGAATAGTGAAGAGGAAAATTCATTTCAGAATTTGAAGCAAGCTTTAGCTACTCCCCCAGCTTTAGGGTTACCAGACTATAATAAACCTTTTATTTTATTTTGTCATGAAAGAAATGGATTTGCTCAAGGACTACTCGCACAAAAACATGAGGACAGCTATCGTCCATTAGTGTATTACAGCACAGCACTTGATTCTGTTGCAAAAGGTTTTCCACCCTGTTTAAGGGCAGTTGACGCTGCAGTCATTCTAGTTAATCTGGCATAATCTTTGGTGCTTGGGCATGATCTCACAGTAACTGTCCCTCATTCTGTATCATCTCTTTTGCTTAAAATGAAAACTTAACCACTCTCAACTGCACGTCTAACTAGATATGAACTTACACTTATTTCTGATCCATCTATTACTCTGATCCACTGTCCTGTTCTAAATCCTGTATCTATGCTGCCTACTGCTGAGGATGGTAAAGAGCATGATTGTGTATGTGTAACTATTCCTTTCTCCTAGGGAGGACTTAAAAGACACTCCCATACCCAATGCTGACCGGAATTTGTTCATGGATGGCTTTTGTGGAAGAGATCGAACAGGAAAATTGATCTCGGGAATAGCAGTCTGCACTGAAGCAACAATATTGTTGCAACAAAGATTAGAGGGTGTTCATTCTGGTCAAATAGCTGAGCTAGTGGCTTTGCAAAAAGCATATGAATTAGCCAAAGACAAGGTAGCCAATATTTTTACAGACAGCCGTTATGCTTTCAGGGTGGTACATGATTTTGGGCAACTTTGGAAAGAGAGAGGGTGTTTGACCACTTCAGGAAATCAAACTAAAAAAAATTAGGGTACATAAAATCATTGTTAGATGCACATTTGCTACCTAAGAGGCTGTCTGTCATCAAATGTTGTGCACATCAAAAGGGGTTAAACGTTGTTAGAAAAGGTAACAACTTAGCAGACCAAGCTGCTAAACAAGCAGTAGTAAATTGCTGCAAAAATCTGTGTATGTTAACAATAACAAACTGCAACAGTAATGTTGTGTTTGATTTTGAAAAGTTGTCAGCCTTTTAAGCTAAAACATCACAGGGAGAAGCTCTGAGGTGGCTCAAGAATGGATGTAGCAAATCTTCTTACAACATATGGCGACATCCGGAAGGCTGACTGGTGGCACCTGCCTCTTTGCTACCTTACCTAGTAAGGGCATATCATCTACGGGGTTTACTATTGAAATGTTGAACAGCACTATGTCGACTTTACTATAGTCAAACACGGAAGTTCGAAAATAGTAATGACGTAAAAAAACAATCTAGGAATGGTTTTAACATGGGTTGAGGTAGGTGTTCAGTATTATTCAGAACTACAAACATCTCCCCCCTACCTCGACCCATGTTAAAACACAGTTCTAGATTGTTTTTTTGTCATCGACATTACTATTTTCGAACTTCCGTGTTCGACTATAGTACAGTCGATGTAGTGCCGTTTGACATTTCAATAGTAAACCTCATCTACTGGCCCATACAGGTAAGACAGCTTTATTTAATCAAATTACCCAAAGTTGGTATGCCCCTCATGTCTCCTCTCTGATACTTCAGTATGTACAAAACTGTAAAAGCAAAAAAAGAATGAAAACTTCCAACCACAAAAAAGCGGAAAGAGAGCAGCAGTACACCAAGAATGCAGGTTAACGTATTTTATTAGAAACGTTTTCGCTACTGTTTAACAGTAGCTTCCTCAGACAAAAGCCAAGAGCGCCAAAGCACTTTTTAAAAGCAACAGGTGAACAGTGTGATGTCATTTCCTATACAATTAAACACTGCACCAATCACACCTGTTCAAAAAAGAACAACACAGGTATTCAAACTTAAAAACATCATAAAACACATATATCACTTTATATTACAATACACAACAGATACTAAAATATCTTTTTACTCTAACAAGATATGTACACGCAGATAATGCAGTTAACCTGTATGTTCATATGTCATAAGTTGTTAAAGCATATTAAAGTGTATTGATAAAATCCATCCTGCGCTGTTGAAAACAACACAGGAAAGGAATATAAAATTAAATTAAATTTAATACCCTAAGGGGTTTTAAATCGTTGTGCCTAATTCAAAACCTGCTCCTTAAACCAGCTTCTATTCATGCAGTTAAAAGACAAACACCCAGTTTTTAGTTCTAATTCATATACCAAAAAAACAAATAAGGCCTTGAAAAATGATAGTATATAACATAAGTTGCCCAAAAAATGAACAACAAGGAAAATCAAGGCCTAAGATAACTTTTATATTTCAAAATGACAGAAATGTTACAGGCTTCATTTAAACCTGGGGGAGAAAATGCATTAAGAAGAAGTTGCCATTCTAACTCTTTTATTTCCAATAAGAGTGGTTGGGGTCAGTATGTACAAAACTGTAGTATATGTTTGGAGTATAACATAAGTAAACATGCCAACAGTAAATTTGCATATTTACCCCCACCCTGGGAACCTTTTGTTACCATACAGCTAGACTTCATCCAGATGCCCAAGACTAATCATTTGCAATTTATTTTGGTGGTAGTGTGCATGTTCTCAGCATGGGTGGAAGCTTACCCTTGTCACAAAGCTGATGCAGTCACAGTTATTAAAAAAATGTTATCTGAATTTATACCGAGATTTGGTATACCAAGCATTGTTAGCAGTGACCAGGGATCACATTTTAATAATGCACTGTGTAAAGAACTGTGTCAAATATTTAATACTAAGTTGAGTTTTCACTGTCCCAACCATCCCCAGCCATCTGGATTAGTGGAAAGGGTAAACAGGACCCTTAAAATAAAATTTCGAAGATTTGTGCTGAAACCCACTTAAAGTGGCCTGAAGCCCTTTCCTTAGCATTAATGAGTATGAGGGCCACACTAAATGCCACCAGGAAGTTGAGTCCATATGAAATATTAATGGGGAGACCGATGCCCCTTCCAGCTACCCCTTCGGTAGGAAATGCCGTTTTAACTTTGTCAGATGATGCTATGATTTGCTATTGTAGGAGACTCCTCAAATATTTGCAGCAATATCCTCGAACAGTAAGAGCAGCATTACCAAAGCCTCCTGACCAGCCCCATCATCAACTACAACCAAGTGATTGGGTGTACATGAACATTTTCCAGAGGAAAAACTGCTTCAGCCCGAGGTGGAAGGGGCCTTTTTAGGTCCTACTAACCACATTGACTGCAGTTCACTGTGCAAGATTAACAACTTGGATCTATTCATCTCATTGCAAGAAGACCTGCCATGTGGGGACCCCAGATGAATCATCGCAGCCAATAGAGAGAGATCGAGGTGTGACAGATAAATCATCTGCCCACTGAGAAGGTCATCTTCAGTAGCAGTCAATGATGAATCCAATGACAACAGGTACTTTTGCTTTGTTTCTGCTGCTGTTTCCTTCTATAAACTGGTTGAGAGAAAACAGTTTCTGGCTGGTCCTTCGGCAGTATGCCAAAAATCTAAACAAAACAAACTGCTGGATATGTTCGCATTTACCTCATCATTCTAAGGCAGGGATTCCTATGATTCCCATCCCTGCATCACAGGTGTTATTTGAAAAGGACTTAATGACATCAGCTTAACCTGGCATAATGTAACTGATTTTTCAAAGGTTGTGTCTCTTCAATTTGCAACCACATATCATGGAGACACATGGTATGCCAGAAATGGGGTAGGAAAAAGCAAATGTAATGACACCAGGCATGAAAGTGTGTTAGACTCTCTGTACTTAAAAAGCTATGACTGGGAGCATGGCATGGGCATGATAAGTGACCATTAATACATCTGTGGTGATCATGTCTACCCTTGGTTGCCTACAAACTCGTCTAGATGTTGCTTTGTAGGCTATATTACTACTGCCATTCAACATTTTGAACACCCACCAGCAGGTAGACTGAGAAATAAGTGAGCAATCCACTGGGCAGAGCAAGTATTTTCAATTTTTAATCCTGGGTATGGAATGCAAGGGACCATGCTTGCTCAAATTCTACAGAAGGTGGCCAATGAAACTTTACATCACATCAGGATGGCAAATCAAGAAATGACTGAAATGTGAACTGTGGTGTTACAGAATCGAATGGCACTTGATATAATGCTTGCTGCAAAAGGGAGGTCATGTGCCCTCATAGGGAGTTGTTGCTGTTCATATATTAGTGACTACCATGATAAACAGGAAAATCTGGCAACTTTCATGGGACAAAGGGCCAAAGATTTGGGCAGCACATCAAAACAATGGACACTTTTTAGATGGCTGGGCAGCATTTTTGGTAACCTGGGAACTAGCATAATCCAGGGTATTGTCATTGTACTTTTTATTATATTTGTGATCATTTTGGTATTTTCTATTCTAAAGGCTGTGATTACAAAATGTTTGACCTCACCTGCACATAAAATGCCACTGCATGTACCAGTCAATGACAATTCTAGTACAACAGAAGATGATTATTATGATGCAGAGGCATATTTTATCAAGTTGAGAAAAATAAAAATATAATTATATGCATGGTATGACAATGATAGTGTCAGAGGGAGGAAACTGTTATGGGCCAAGACCAGCTTATTAAAATGTATACTAGTTTCAGTTTATTAATGATGCTATAATATGATTGTTAAAAAAGCAAATATAATTTGTATGCAGGGTTGGAAAAAATACAGCTTTATAAGCTAAAGTTATTACTGTATCCTAACGTTTAATATGTAACAAGAAAAAAAAAGTAAAAATAAGTGTTGCATGAAGTTGAGGCATGTTAGTTACTGCAAAAAGAAATTTGTTAGCCTGACATCTCCAGGCTTGGAGTGTGTTGTTGCTAGGGAAGGTTTGAAACATCCACCGTTAGAGACAAGACCCATTTGAAAGCAAGTGGACCATGTACAGTGACGTCCGAGGTGAAACTCACGAGGGATGAGGACATTTGCAAAGTTTTCTACAGGACAGTTACTGTAACGTAATGAAATAGCATGACAAGTTTTGATAAGAAAATGTATACAAAAAGTGGTTTGTCTCTATTTGGGGAGACTAATTTAACATCAGCTATGAAGATTGTCTCAGCGCTGTAAGAATAACATTTCTGTTTGCACGTCCTGAAGTGTTGTTACTGACTGAAGGCATACAAGGTAAATTCTTAATGTTACTTATTTATGACTATAACATTACCTTTGGAAGAAAGGATGGGTTTGTCCTGAGTGTAACTCTATCAGTATGGGAAATCAAGTAAGGGAGGCTTGAACATAAGGCTTGCAATTCAAAAACTCATCTTGCAGATGTCATAACTATAAGTAAAAGTGTCTTCCAAGAGAGGAGCTTCAAGTCACAAGTAGCCACTGGTTCAAAAGGAGAAGTTACTACAGACTGCAAAACAATATTCAAGTCCCATGGTTGCAGAGGGTCCTTAAATGGGGGCTTAAAATGGATAGTTCCTTTGAGGAAGACCTTACAAAGTCTGTGAGAGATTAAAGGCAGATCTCCAAAACCACTGTGAAAGTTACAGATGGCTGCTAGAATGACCTTAACAGTGGAAGCAGAAGCTCCCTCACCAAAAAGAATGGCCAAAAATTCCAAAACTTTTTCCACTGGGACTGAAAAGAGGTCGAGGCCATTGTCTCAAGCCCAGATCAAAAATCTCTTCATTTTACTGAGGTAGAGATTCCTGGTGGATGGTTTATGGGATGACTAAGATTTTTCGTACTGGGGATGGAATATCATAATGCCTGGTGACTAATGGAACTGGAGGAACCAAGTGGTTAGCGTGAGACTTTGAAGACTGGGATGCACCAGTCTTTGATGGTGACGTAGGAAGTCCAGAACTGGGTCCAGAATCCATGGATGGTGAATGAAATGAGGCCAAAGGAAGGGAAACCAAATGTCAAGGCCAGAAGGGTGCAATAAGGATTAGTTTGCTTCTCAACCTGGCTGCTTTGTTGAGGAAAAGAGGGATCAGAGAGAAGGGTGAAAGGCATAAAGGAGACCCAAGGGCCAATTGAGGAGAAAAGAGTCTTTTGGGGACCCCCTGAGGGGGGATTAGGGCAAAATAGCTTCTGCTCCTGTTGTTTCAGAGTGATGCAAAAAGGGAGCAGCAAAGCTGGCCCCAGCAATGAAAGATCTTCTTCACTACCATGGGATTGAGAGACCACTTGTGAGGCAGTAGAATACATCTGCTTAATTTGTCCGCTATCATGTTTGAACTCCCCGGGATGTGCATTGCTATCAGAAAGTGGTCAGAGGCAATGGCCCATTGCCACACTTAGAGGGCTTCTAGACACACAGGATAGGATATGGTTCCCCTTGTTTTTTGATGTACCAGACTATGGACATATTGTCTGACTGAATCACACTATTTCCCTGAGGTAGGGCGGACTGGAATGCTTGCAACGCTAGTAACATCACCCTCAGCTCCAGAACGGTGACATGCAGATTGGCTTCTATTGGGTACCAAGTGCCTTGGACTGTCTTTCCCAGATAATGCCCCCCCCCCAATCTGGGAAGCAGCCATGGTCAATATGGCCTTGGGTTGAGAAGGGACAGAGGGGAAGCCCAGAAAGGATTTGATCAGATTCCATCCACCAGGACAGCTCCTTTCTGCAGTGGCTTGTAATGAGTATGGGGTGGTTCACTGGATGGGTTAGAATGGACCACTGACTGACAAGAAGTCTTTGTAGTAATCTCATGTGCAATCTTGCTAGTGGGACCAGAGTGATAATTGCTGCCATGGACCAAATGCTTGAAACAGTAACTGGCTGGTACTTTGAACCCAGGAGGGAATGAACTTGACAACTTATTTTCTGTATCCTGTGAGGGGGCACAGAGAAGCCACACAAGAGAGAGTATTGAGACGTGCTCTGATAAATTCCATACCTGAGAGGGGGTTCAGTTGAGACTTTGTAAAACTGACTGTGATTCCTAGCTGCAGAAACAATTGTACAGTGTGATCTGTCACCTGAAGCAGTAGATGCCTGGTGGAAGCAGTGATGAGCCAGTCATCTAGATATGGAAACATTTGTAATTCGTGCAGTCTCAAGTGAGTTGCTACTGCTGCCATACATTTGGTGAACACCCTGGGAGCTGTGGTGAGACCAAAGGGCAGCACTCTGAACAAATAGTGACTGACATCTAGCTGTAAGCGGAGAAACCTTCTCGAGCTTTTGTTCATTTTTTTGTGGTAGTGTGCATCTTGAAGGTTTACAGAGCACATCCAATCATTTTCCTCTAAAAGAGAAATATTGACTGAACAGTGACCATCTGGAATTTGGACTGTTGAACAAAATGGTTTAGAATGCTGAGATCCAGAATTGGTCTCCAGTCTCCTGTCTTCTTTGGCACTAAAAAGAATCTCGAGTAAAATCTGGATCCTATCTGGTATGGTGGGACTTCTTGGAAGACTTCTTTTCTAGCAGCTTTTGTATTTCCAAGGCTGCTTGATCCTTCTGACTGGGTGGAACATCAGAGAGTCTTATTTGAGTTCTTGGATAAAGAATGAAAGGAATAAGGTAACCTCTGGAAATAATTCTTAGCACCCAGGCATCTGTGGTTATTTGTCACTAGGTGGTTGATGCAAAGAAAATCTGCCCCTGACTGCCTCCAGAGATAAGCAATCAGGCCTCCATTCAGGAGCACTGACAGGGCTGGCCAGAGAAGGACTCTCAGGAACCCTAGGTTCTGTGGGGCATCTCTGCCTTTAGGATGATGTCTTCCACTGGAACTCCTCCCTCTGCTCTGATTGGAGTCAGTACCACGTGTATCCTGTAAAGGCCTCTGGGACTTCTTGAACCACATCCTCCTGCTCCTCTGATTCCTAGAATAGGCTCGTTGGGGAGCAGAAAAATATATGCTCACTGCAAACAGGGTCTTTCCATCCTTCTCACACCTGGATAGAGTTTCCTTAACTTTGGGGTTGAACAAGGAGGATCTGTCAAAGGGAGCACTGACAAAGGAAGATTTGAATGGCTCCGCAAACTCACACTGGCTCATCCAAGTGTGTCATTGAACAGCAACACCTGAACCTGCTGACCTGGTAGCCCCTTCGGCTGCATGTGCAATTAGCCTCATGGACAAATTTGAGATAGATTCCACAGTACCTAACTGCAAGACCACTTCCTGGACCACTCGGTTACAGCTCTTGCTAGGGTATCTAAGAGCTCCTTGATCAGATCCCTCTAGAGCCTAGTAAAATGTGTCAAAAAATTCAAGGACCTAATGGTAAAGGTCGATGATGTGTAAACCTGCTTCCCAAATCTGTCCATTGTCCTAGACTCCTGGTTACGGGATGTACAGTGGAACTTTTCTCAGCCAGTGCCTTTTTAGTGGCAGCTGCTACCACCAGGGCATCTACTGCTAACCCTTTCGCCCAGTGCTGATGATCCTCGGGAGGGGAGAGTATGTTATCTGGTCTCCAGGAAATCGGTTCTATCAAGTCATGAGTCTTCCAAGTCTGGTCAGCAATCAGTTTAATGAGATTGTCAGCAGGAGGAGTCACCCAGGAAGTAGATGGGTGAGCTCCAAAGGCCTGCAAGTACACAGACTCCTCAGAGGAAGGGTCTTTGAGCTTCCAGTCACCCCTCTGTTTAAGGATCTCCAGGATGTCCCCAAAGGAGACGTCTTCCAGGGGTGACCGGGGTGAATCCTCCCCCTCATTGAAATCCATGTCCTCAGTGATGAGCTCTTCAGAGGAGTCCAGGTGTTTCCTCTTACATAATTTCTTCCAAGGGGCCTCTTCAGTGGGAATATCAGGAGAGGGCTTAGAAGAGGGATGCCCCCTGGTCGGTATGCCTTTCATCCTTGGAGCTTGCTGTCCAGACATGGAGGTTGGTGATACCTCTGGGTAAGCAGGGGTCAAGGGGTGAGACTCTGGTAACACAGGTCAAGGCTCTCTCCATAACTTGCAAGGCAGCCCCCCCCCAAGGAGGGATGTGAAACTGAAATCAAGTCAGACAGACTCAGAACTGGAGTCATACCCCACCCTGAGAGACCCACCTACAGAGCCGTAGCCGAGGAAGGGTCCACAGCCGGCGCAGTCTAAAGTGGTAAGGTTTACTCCGAATAAAAAATAGGAGCTGACTCAAACCCTCCAGACCTGATGGTGGAGGCCTGATCCTGGGGACCAGTCAGTTCTGAAGGCACTGAGAAAGTCAGAGCCATGGCCAGAATCGAAGACAACTGCGCCAACACCATAGGAGTCTGTGTGGATGGAGTCAAGAGCTCTAAAGCCTGTGAAGAGGTCAGAGGAGGAGTATATGTGGGAGTACTGGTAGAGAATTCCCTGCTGAGAAGATGGAGGAACACCCCTAGCTGTCAGAAGCTGATCCACCAACCTCACTATATTAGCATCAGAAGGACTCCTGGTGTAGTGAACGGACAACCCAGAGGGGAATTCAGGTCTCGCTATGAAGGGGCTAAGGAGCTGACCTAGAAAGGGGTCAGTGGATGGTGAATATGTGGTCCTAGGTGCCAGGGAAGATTCGGTCTTCAGCACCGGGGCAGTGGGTAAGAGCTGTGGTGCCGCAGGAGATGTTAGTACTGATGTAATTAAAATAGTCAGTGCTGAGGTAGAAGTCATTGCTGGAATCCGTGTCGTAGTCAGTGTAGATGGCATCAAGAAAGATGTTGGTGCCGAGGAGTCAGAGCATTCCAAATTCTTTGGAACTTTGGATTTTGGTTCTGAAGAGGAACCAGTCAAAGGGTGTTAATGTTTTTTAGATGTTGGTGCTGAGGGAGATGGCACTGAGTGAGTAGATTTTGTGCTAGAGGTCTGAGGAGACTGGTCAGCCTTGGACAAAGCTTCCTCAAAAGGGACCTTAAGAAGTCCTTTAAGGATTAATTTGTTTCTATGCTCTACCACAGCTCTATTACTGAAGCCCTGGCAGATAGAGTACTCTACATCAAGATGGGAAATACCCAAGTGGTACAACACATTTTTCATGACCATCTGAATTTGGTATTTTCTTGCCGCAGTGTTGACACTGTTTAAACCCAGTGGTTGACTTTGGTTTATCTGCCATTTGAGACTAGAAAGAGGAAAAATAATCAAGAAACACACAATCACTCAGTTTTTGAAAGGAAAGAAACCTACCAACAATGGTAGGAGAGATTACCAACAGTAAAGGAAAAGGAAGAGAGGGGAACTACCAACTATGGTAGGCAAGATATACCCAAGGGTACAGGTTAAAGAAGGGATCACTTACATGAACAGAAAAGAGACAGGGATCAGTTATTTCTAAATAACCTAAGAATGGCAAAGAACATTGTATTAGAGAAATGGAATACAGTTATAAAAGTACTTAGCTGCGAGAGAGACGCTGAAGCATCTTTTCTATAAAAGTGGCAAACGAAATCTGGGGTAATATAGAGAGGGGGTTATGGGTAGACTACTAGCTAGAGAGTTTATTGGCTGGTGCAGGCTATATCATGGCTGGATCGGTTCCGAGGCTCAGAACCGTAACTCATCAGTCAATAACAGATGAAGACTGACAACATCAGATGAAATATTAATAACCTCACAGATGATATACAATGTTTTCTACAATTAAGGTATCCTATTCTTTAACATTCTACTGTTAATACCAACTGCTAAGAACTTTTCTGTATTACTTTGAATACATGTACAGGGATTACACCAGACAGCAGGCCATTCAAGACAGAGGTCTAGAGGGTATGCCCTTCAAATGCTATAATGATAATTACTTGAAAGTACTGTAATTTTTATTGATGACAGGCTAACACAGTATTGTAATCAGATGAGCTTTACATTTGAGGAGTGTGGTACTAGAACCCACAAACAGTGACTATTGTAACACTGTACTTTTCCTTTGGAATACAACATAATTCAAGCGCCCTTTCCTTTTACACATTACAGACTCATGTTGACTCTTATCTGAGAATGTGCAACTGCTCTTTTGTGTTACAGACCATACCTCAATACCTTTTAGAGCAGGATATCTTGACATATCATAAATTAATGGGTGTTCAATGACCCAAAACTAGGAATATTTTTCAAATATTGCTCTTAGAGACATGGAGAATTGCACAGGACTTGTGTTAACATTCATTCTGACACTCATTTATTGACTTCAATATAAATTACTTGCCAGACAACCATGGACCTTACAATGAACAGACTAAACAGTGATTATTACATGTGGATCTTGCTTTCTCCGTTGCTTTTTTTTTTAAAACCTGTCTCGCTATGTTAAATGGGTTTAGCATAGCGAGACAGCTTTAAAATAAGCAACGGAGATCTCCGTTGCTTATTTTAAAGCTGTCTTGCTATGTTAAACCCATTTAACATAGCGAGACAGTAGAGTTATACTAATGGAAAAAAGTCCGGGTGACCGGACCTTTTTCCATTAGTATAACTCGATTTACAATGTGCACGCTGGCCAATCAGCGTGCACGTTTTGGGGGGGTCATGGTATAAGTTTTTATCACTCTCTCTACATTTTGTTGCCTTATTCTTTGTACTAATAGCTTTGCTGCTCTAAGAATATTATCAAAGAACTGAATCTGGAGTGTCTTGGCTCTATACTTTTTTCCCATTTTCTAGGTATTCCAACATTAGCCTTTCTGTATTTCCTTAGCATGGGATACTCTACTTTTTATTATCGTTTGTTCCTGTAACATCTTAATTTTCCTAAATGTCCTACTATACTTTTAGTAACTTCCTTCAAGAATTTCTCACATTGCCATTTTCACCAAGTTTTTCATTTAAACTTTATAATTGTCCCATAGTCTCTTTTGGAAGGATGACCATTCTAGCAAACTACTACACTGAAAAGGTTTGGGACACCATGTAGACAGTGATCTGGCATTTGACCATTATGTGACTACTGTAGTGAGGAAATCATTCTATGCTGCACACCTTATAAGCAGGGGGGTGACAGTTAGATACAAACATGTCATTGTTCTGCTGTACTCTGCTCTCATAAGACCAGTCAGCCGAGTACAGTGCTCCCTTCAGTATGTACCAGGCCAGGCATAAGCAACAACTCGGGCATTCTCAAAGATTCCTCACAAAGAGAATACATGGTGTTGGAAACAAGTCCTAGGCAGACTGCCTCAAAGCCTTGTACTTACATTCTGTCTACTTCAGGTTGCTTTGAGAGGTGACCTATGCCTGGCCTACAAAGCATCCTCTGATCCAGCTCTAATGGATCTGTTGCACATCCATAAAACAAAAAGCATCAGTGACACCCAATCCAGGGACCAAGTCTTGCCTGCAACATAAATAGGACATGCAGGAGGGACAGGTATGTGTCTCTGAGGCTCATACTTTTCTGGAACAAGCTTACTATCCATGTTAAGCAGAGTTCATCCCTACATTTATTCAAGTGAAACTTGAATCAGTGGATGGGGGAACCATAAATATCTCCAAGCTCTGGACCTATGTCTTTATCAGACAGTGGAATCTTGTAAATGTTTCATCAGCCATGCCCGCACATACCCCTACAAAACCCTCGGGATCCAAAAGCTATTATATTTTACTGGTAAGTGTAGCTAAGCTTAAAAAGGTCCCTTAAGTGGACAGACAAATATTACACTATGCTACTACTGTGATACATCTGACAAGTCTAGAAAATGTACCCCCATATCTTCCAAAGTCTTCTTCACCTCCTCATTTAGCCAATGTACAAAAAGTTTTTCTTTTCAAAAAATAAATTGGGAAATGCCAATGTCTTTCAAAATATTTCCCAACCGGTATTCTTAATATTGTTTATGTAGGGGCATGATGCAATAATGCTGAGTGTCTCTCTATATTGTGCATTATATAAATAAAATAAATAAATACAGCCATGTTCCACTGAGATATAAATCCTGCCAAGCCTTCCCTGACTGTGCTTCCCAGAGAAAAATGTAAACTCTCTTTGATCCTGTAATACTACTCTTACATCCCCCAATCTAAACATGTACTTGTATTTGCCAAGA
Organism: Protopterus annectens; assembly: GCF_019279795.1. Lineage (NCBI taxonomy): Eukaryota > Metazoa > Chordata > Ceratodontiformes > Protopteridae > Protopterus > Protopterus annectens. The sequence goes on along the minus strand of NC_056731.1, from coordinate 1,266,453,643 downwards.
AACATCCCTTCCCTTGGTAACTGACATTCTTCAGGTTCACCTGCGGCATTATACACCTGACAGATAATACTCCAGTTCCCAGCCATAAATAGAATACCATCTTGAAAATAACTTATTCCAGTGTCATTTTAATATAATTAATGAATGATTTGAGAAGTATAGTGATGCCAAAGTAATTTTAGTTCTCCCCTACTTTGGGCACAATAGAAGAGTTTTAGTGAGTTCTGTTCAAGCAGCTTTATTCTATACAAGCATATCTCTATGCAGGTTTACTGACATAAGTAACTTGCATACAAACTAACTGTGGTCATGCATGCTCTCAGTGTGGCTGCTCTTACAAAATGGCACTAGGGAGTGCACGTCTGAAATTTACATTACAGCACACTTTCATTGCAATCTAATCTACATCCTCCCTCTGAGAATATCTAATCTACATCCTCCCTCTGAGAATAGATCTTAAGACACTGTGTCTATTTAGCATGCAGAAATCACAGGTAATTGTTTTGTCACGCATTACACAATACTATGTACACATGTATATACAATAAAGTCCACATTGCTGCGTATTTCACACACGGCTTTGATACTCACCCATATCGTGTGACATAAAAATGGGAATTTCTTTTAGCAACTGGAATTGTCTCTGTAAAATGTATGACCTGTGAAATGTCTGGAACATTTTCTGGAATGGAATCAGAAATTTGAACACATTCTGGTATGGAAACAGTGTTTGATTCACTCTTAGATTTGAAGTTCACTTCACAGAACCAATGTTGTAATGTTGATAAAGATTCTGATACAGGAAAAAGATGCTTACAGTTCCTCCTGTATTCTACACCTTTGGAATCTACCAAATAAGATCTTGGCTTGGCACAGATGCCTGTAATCTGTCCAATTCGATCAAAACCATTTGTTTCCTGGATTCGTACTCTCTCCTTCTCTCAATGGACAAAGTAATCTGCTCAATCTGTCATAACTAGATTTCTGGATATTATGCTTCTTAACAAAGTGAGCCTTGATGGTTTTACAATTCTTAGGTTTAGGCTTCAACAAAATAGAAGCAATGGGTAGTGCAGGCCTAGTTTGCCTGGAGAGTAGTCTTTGAGCAGGTAAACCAAGAATATCGTCACAGGGTATGTTTCTGAGCTTAAGCAAATTCAAGAATACAGTGGTATCATCACACTTTGACCTTTCAAGTAATTGCTTTGCATTCTGTACTGCGCATTCAGCTAGAAAATTTGACTAAGGATATTCAGGACTACTAGTGACATGTACAAAGTCTCGGTCCTTTGCAAATTTCTGAAATAACTGGCTAATAAATTAAGTACCATTGTCAGAAAGACATGTGTGTGGACTACCATGAACTGACAAATGATGTTTCAGCTTAGTAATAAAAGCAGTGGATGTTAGGTTAGGTACTAGAGCGATCTCAAAACAATTCGAAAAACAGTCTACCAAAACTAAGTAGTGTTGATTGTTTCACTCAAAGATACCAGCTGCAACTGTTGACCATGGCAGTTCATGAACTGGACTTAGCTGAAGTGGTTCTCTTTGCAAATGCGGTCTAGTTCTGTTGCATACCAAACAAGATGAAAGTACTTTATCAATGTCTTTTGGTTATGAAAGCCAAAATACTAACTCTCTTGCTCTTCTCTTAGTCGAAGTGGATCCTGGGTGGCCACGATGCAAAATCTGGATATATTCTTGTTGTAAGGAAACAGGAACAATAATTTTAGGACCTTTGAAAATCATGCCATCTTCCAACAACAGTTCATCTCTGTAAGGAAAGTAGGTTTGCACTTCAGGTGGTACACTAGATTGCTTTGATGGCCATCCAACATTAATGTAGTGAGTGAGCTTCTGCAAAACTGGATCAGTCTGACTGTGTTCTTTTAACTCATCAAGTCTAGTGGTAGAAAAATTACACACTGACATCACATCAGAGTCAAAATTCTCTGCATCAAGTTGTTCTGTTGTATTTCTGGGCGATCTGGATAGGGTATCAGGCACATAGAGCAATTTCCCTTTCGTGTAGACCATTTTGAAATTGTACTTTTGCAATTCAAGCATCGTTCTTTGCAATCTGGTTGGAGCAGAATACATAGCCTTCTTTAGAATACTAACTAGAGGTTGGTGATCAGTCTCAATCTGAAATAGCTCAACCATACATATAATCTTGAAACTTAGAACAAGCAAATACTATTGCCAAAAGCTCCTTCTCAGTCTGGGCATACTGCATCTCAGTTTGGGTTAGTGCTCTAGATGCATAGGCTACTGGTCTGCCCTCTTGAAGTATAACTGTGCCAAGACCAAATTTTGAAGCATCACAGGAAAGAGTAACTGGTTTGTTTATATCACAGTATCCTAATATAGGTGGGGTGCAATTTTCTGTTTACGGTCCTCAAATGCCTTCTGGTGCTGTTCCAGCCAGGACCATACAACATTGTTGCGTGTTAGCTCTCAAAGTTGCAGTCATCTCACTGAAGTCTGGTATAAACTTGCCTAAATAGTTGAGAATGCCTAGAAAATATTGTAGAGCTTGTACATTATCTGATGCTGACATCTCAAGAATAGCTGTTTGTTTGGGTCAGGTTTCAAACCTGTACTCGTGAACAAATGCCTTACATAAGTCACTTCTGGAAGTCTGAAACTGCACTTCAGAGGATTAAGCTTCAAGTTTACTTCATGTACTCTATATAGAACTTTCCTGAGGTTTCTATCATGCTCTGCTTCACCACTGCCTGCAACCAATAAATCATCGACTATTATGGCACAAGGATAACCCAAAAAAAAAAAAAATAAGCTCCATTGTACGCTGAAAGACTTCACTTGCAGAATTTATTCCAAATGGCATTCTTAGGAATCTGTATCTGCCAAATGGAATACCAAAAGTAGTTAGAAATGAAGATTTGCAATCAAGCATCATCTGCCAAAATGAACTCTTTGCATCCAAGACAGAAAAAACAGTGGCATTCAGTATTAAGGCTACGACCTCTTCGACTGTGCACACAGGATGATACTGTCTCTTGGGTTAATACATATTCTGATTTCATCTGAGTCTTTTTTTTTTTTTGTGAGCAGCTACCACAGACAATACCCATTCAGTTGGTTCTGTGAATGGAAAAATCATACCTTGCTGCACCATTTTATCCAGCTTAGTTTTAACTTTATCCTGCACAGCTATTGGAGCTCTTCTTGCTGGTCTGGAATACACAACTGGAAGTTTTCCTAACTTGTCAATGAAAACATCAGCATACTCTGAGAAAATGGCTTCTGAAAAATTAGAACTTGGAAATGCACTTACATGGTGGACTTGTTTAGCAAAAGAAAGCAGATTCATTCTTAAACTATCTTTGAGACCCAACAAAGACTGCACTGGTCTTCAGACTACATACTACAAGCTGTAATAGTTCTTGGCCAAATAACATGAAAGTATCACTGAACCTTTGGTTTGAATTTCTTCACCTCCATGAGCAAAATGTTTTGCACTTCTGGCTACATTGAGTTGTTTGTTAGTCCTCACTTCAGCAAATGAATCTGCTGATATAACATTGCACTTTGAATCAGTGTCTACTTTAAGCTCTTTGGATTTTCCATTAATCTGGACAGTACAAACACCTCACTTCTTGTTAATAAATTCACTGCATCAACTCTTTCATCAAGCACTGATGCACCATCTACATAGAAAGCTGTCTGCCTCAGCTCTACTTGATCAACTTGCTTCTTTGTGTGACCTTTCTTTACAACTGTGTCTTACTCAATTTACAAAACATTTGAAAGTAGTTCCATTTTTTTAGACTTGTAGTATCGCTGACCATATACTAAGCACTTTTCTCTTCTAGACTGATGATTTGTACCACAACTGCGACAGTTAACAAAGCTGGACTTGGGTTTTACTGACTCATGCTTGTACTGCATTGAACTGGAGCGTGCTCCTTTTTTAGAACTTGCTGGAAAGCTATGTGACTTCCCTGGAAATCTCGTAGCTGCCACGTGTTGCATGCTATCAACATTTGCTCTGGAGCCAACTGTACTCATGCTCTTATCACTCTCAAGCATACTTATGTGTTTTTCTGTCACTTCATGGATTTGACCTATCTCAATAGCTTTACTCAATGTTAGATCACTGTCATGAAGTAAAATCTTTCCCACAGCAGCACTGTTAATACCACACACAGGCCTGTCATTTATCAGCTCATCTTTTAAGTCACCAAACTGACATGTTTTAGCCCTGTTTCTCAGGTCAGTTGTATAAGATACAAACATTTCTCCTGGTTTCTGATCTGTTGTGTAAAGAAAAGCCTCTCTAATATAATATTTATCTGAGGGTTACAGATTTCTCTGAACTTTCACTTCAAACACTTGGGGTCTTCTCTTGATTCAGCCTGTACAACCATATGATGATTTTCACCTTCTCCTTCATATACTGCAGGTGCATACACAAATGAATTCTCTTTCTATGGCCTCTGACCCACGTAGGTTTAGCAAAATGAATCCCCCGGTGCATGCATCTCTATCTGCATAAGCTGCTTGCATAAAAATATACTCTTGCTCAAATATTTTCCAGTTCTCTTCAATATTGTGATCAAACACAAGTGGTAGCTATTTTCAAAACCTGTCTGCCATATTAACACGCACTAGTGAAGGATTTTGCAAGTAAGTACAAACATACACTCATGCACATTTGCCAGAAATTTATGCCAGTATTTATCTATATTTCTTTTGGGCTTTTTGAAATAATGTTAAAGAACAAACTCTTAGTACCTTTGAACAAATGAACTTTGCAAAATAAACTTCTTGGGTGGTTTAACACACTTTTAATATCGCTTGGAAGGCTAAATGCTAAAGTCATTTATCATTTTCAGAAACATCTCAAACAACTTTACAATGCGAGTGAAATAAACTCTCTTGCGCACTTTAACATTCTGGTAATACTGTTTTGCAAGAAATCATTTCTTATCAGTGCAAGAAACATATAAAACAAGTGCACGATGAGAATAAACTGGACTTCTCCTGCCTAAACTCAACATTTTGAAGTAGTGGCACTTTGCTAATAACTGCATACAGCACAGTGACATGTCCCCAAAATGGTGGTACCTTGCTAGGCAACTCTTTACAGTGCAAGACACACACTGTAATGGCGGTAGTTTGCGAACAGACATACCCAGCACAAGAAACTTTTCAAAATGGCTATACTTTGACTGTATTGCATGAAATAGTTGCAATTTGCAAATAAGAAACTCTTTGAAACACACGAGCAGTAATAAGCACACAATGTAAGCACTTTTACACACTTTGAGATACTTCGAATAACTTTAGTTATGCCCTTGATACAATATGAAGTCGTAGTTATGCCAAAACACATGCAGTCACTTTGCTTTATTTTTGCTTAATGTGCACTTTTTGTTTTGCCTTATTATTCGTTTTGATTGTTTAAGCCCTTTTTATGACCAATGTACTTTTCTTGTGCTTGTTTTACTCTAAACATGCCCAGTTTTGCTTTGAACACACTTGCTTTACTTCAAACATACTTCATTTTGCATTAAACATGCTTGTTTTATCTTTAAACATACTCATTTTGCTTTATTGTTAATCATTTCATCAAATACCTTTATTTTAAACATTATTTTTAACCAAAAAACTGCTTGCTCAGTAATGCAGTTTGTGCCCTTGTAATCCTTGTAACCTTGTTTTCTCTCTTTTATCAAATAAATAGCTTGTGCAAATTCTCATTACCTTTGATTCTTTTCTGGCTCTTTTTGTGCTTGCTTCTCTTGGTTTTACCTTTACTGTCATCTCTGCCCCTCGTGGCTCTGGATTTCATTCTCCTCAATCCCAGTTCTGACACCATGTTGGTGTCCTACTTTGGACACAACAGATGAGTTTTCTTGGGTTCTGTTCAAGCAGCTTTATTCTATACAAACACATCTCTATATAGGTTTACTGACTTTAACTTAAGTAACTTATATACAAACTAACAACTGTGATCATGCATGCTCTCTGTGTAGCTGCTCTTACAAAATGGCATTAGGGAGTGCACGTGTCTGAAATTTATATTACAGCACACTTCACTTGTAGTCTGACCTACACTTATCAGCTTGGTTTAACCATATCTTACATTTTTTGTCTCCCTTTCCCTCATCTACTACCAAATCTATTCACTGTTTTATTGGTAAGAGCACTCTTTTTCATACATTTTCAAGGTGTGCATCATCTTACTCCCTCATCCCTTTATAAAGTTTTCATTTTCTGTCCTTGACAGCTTTGTTTCCTGCAACATTACTATTTGCATCCTACTCTTTATGAAGTAAGCTATGACACTTGATTCCTCACTTCTACCTGCCCATTTACATTTCAATATTCAACATTTCAAAGACATGCATCTGGAGTATTTATCCCCGGGCCTCTGCTGAAAACTGGCTTTGTTCCAAGTTGGACTTTCACAGTAAACAAATGTTAAATAAACACAATATATTATGTTGAGTTACTTCATCTGCATTGTTTAATATTCTTTGACTTATTTCTATTCTCTTATTACCTTGGTAGGATCCCATTGCTGCTTTCCATTTTATTATAGTCAATAAAGTTCCCTACTTTCCTTCTTCATACATCCTTCTTTTCTGAGTCTAAAAGAACAGTCATAACCAATACATTACTCCTTCACTTAAATAAAAAGGAAATTAACAAAGCCTATTTACAAGTTTCTAACCTTCCACATCTCTCACAATGATAACTTTTAACTCCTACTAAGTATGCTTAGTCAAAGTTCTATCTCTCTCCTTTAGCAAAGGTCAGCTCTGGTTCATGAGAGGGAGTAAACTGATCAGACTTGAGTTATATTACTGCTTCTTGTTTGTTTCCCTAAACCAATTTGTTACTTATTATTAGCCATTCCCTAGGACATCAACAATTCAAACTAATTACTGCTCTTCTGTTACCTTTTTTTCTAACTTCATTCCTGCTGTGCTTAATTATTATTTAAATGTCTCAAAACCTCTTTTTATTCTACACATTTAACAACTTACTTGTCATCTCTAAGACTTTTGGGAGTGACTATTATATAACTTTCATTTGACACCATATCTATGGAATTTCTTGTCACCATTTCAATCTTTCAGTTTTCTCCTTCCACATTTGCCAACCAAACCTCATCATGGGCATTTCCCAGTATGGCCAATCAAAATCCTTTTATGATTCCCATACATATCCACTGCTAGTAAACTCATTACCTACATTTATTTTATTTTACATTTGTTAACCTGGGGGGAGGGGTCTAACTGGGTCAAAGGCCCTTTTTCAGCAGGGGCCCAGGGAGAAAAGCTCCACACAGAAAAACAATTACAGATACATTTAGAAGTTTAACCAGCATCACAATACATACAAATATACATGTTTTTACAGTGGTATGAAGACAGCACAAGTACAGGGGAATCAAAAAATAAAAAAAACATTAATTAATAATAAGAATAGTTATTAAATTTCATGGTATCCAGTTGTGGTCTGAAACACAATACAATGTATACATAGTAGACTGGAATATTTTTGCAGTAGTATGAAGACAGCCCACTAGAGGAAAAGAAAGCTTCATTAGTAGTATAAATCATTACACAGTTTCATGGTAACTATTTGTTTTAAAAGTAGTATTTCTTTAACTTGATGGGGTCAGTATATGCGAGTGAGAGTGAGAATTTAGTAAGTAAGATGGGCATAGTATATTTTCCTTGTCTGATTGCTTTAGCCTGAGGAGCAGTCATAGCACAGCCAGCTTTTCTTCAGATGATACCTGATAAGGTTTTTAAAGGAGGATTTAGAGGATATGATTTGTATGCTAAGCGGTGGTGGTGCTGCGGTAGCTTTGTCACCTCACAGTTAGATGTTATCCTGTTCGATTCTCAGCTAGAGCATCTTCTGTGTGGAGACATGTGTGGATGGGTGTACCTTCGTTGAAGGTTGTGCATCAGAGTTGGCAACTCGGCACGTAAAAATCTACTGCCAATCATTAGCGGACCGGAGTTCCGCTGTGGCAACCCCTAACCGGGAAAAGCAGAAAGACACAACAACAACATTTGTATGCTAATGGGGAGGGTGTTCCATTTTCTAACCACTGTACTAGTATACAGCGAGTCTCCAAAGCTGTTATTGCTGTTGGTGACTTCTAGTAATAGTTTGATGATCGAAAAGGTCTTGTGGCTGAGTGCAGTTGTACTAGGTTTTTGAAGGCAGGACACTTACTGCGGGGAGTAATAGAGTGACAGGGACAGAGCTGATTATAAGTTAGTTGTTTGTGTAGTTCAAGTCAGTGGGGCTGGTGCAGAGCAGTACAGTGATGGGATCTATATGGGCAATTTGCAGCAAAGCAGGCAATTCTGTTGTAGCAGGCTTCCATTTGCTTTGGTCAGTTTTATTGAGATTTGCTAGAATGGGGGCTGTATAGAGTAGGGTGGATAGAAGTTGGGAGAGAGCAATGTCAGATCTTGTACTGTTGGTGAGAAATGGTTTAATGCGGTAGAGTGATCCCAGTTTGGCATGTACTTTTTTTATAGTTGAGATGAGTATCAAATTTTAGGTGGGAGTCTATGGTTATTCCTAGTAGCTTAGCCTGTGACAATGGAGTGATTAGAGTAGATAGTGAACTGACTGCTAATGGAATTTTTGTTAGCACTGGTTATAATCATTAGCTGTGTTTTCTTAGGACTAAGGATAAGTTGGGCTTTGGTAAGGTAATTTTCTACGTCAAGGAATGCTGAGTTGCTTGCAGGAGGGTGGGAATATTTTGTGCAGCACAGATTAAGGTAGTATCATCTGCATACTGAATGACAGATGCATGATGTGTGGAGGTATAGAGGTTGTTTGTGAATATTGTGAAAAGCAAGGGTCCTAAGACAGAGCCCTGTGAGACTCCTGTAGTTATGGCTAACAGAGGTGAGAGAATTTTCCCATTTCATAGCCTGGTACCTGTCAGTTAAGTAGCTATGGAACCAGGTTACTGTGGACTTTGATAGGTTATATTGGTTTAGTTTATTTAGCAGGATTTGGTGGGATACTGTGTCAAATACTTTGGACATATCCAAAAAGAGAGTTGACACCTGTAGGCCTTTATTTCTGGGTTGATTTACTGTGTCTGAGAAGCAGAGGAGGGTTGTAGTGGTGCTATGGGTGGGGTCTGAAACCATGCTGAGTAGGAGACAGGATATTCATAGGTTCATAGGTTCATTGGTTCATACTAGGCTATCTGCCCTAGGGCATTTATAAGCCTAGCCAGAATGTGTTTGGCTTTCACCACCCATTTTAAATTTATTTTGCTATGCCCTTTTTCAAGGTTAGTATACTATGCCTCTGTCTAACAGTGACACAGAAGTGATACCCGGGGTAAACCTACGATCTCCCATCCACTCATCAAGATTCCTCTTGAAGAGAGTCAATGAGGGACTCTGCCTAACCTGAACTGGGATTTTATTCCAGAGTGAAGGGAGCCTCTGTGTTATGAATCTGTCCCTCCAGCATGTCCTATTTATTTCAGTGCTGAGGTTCAAGTCTCTTGAGCGCATAGCTCGATGGGATTTGGATTTTCTGATGTGCAGCATGTCCATTAATTCCGGGTTGGACATGGCTTTATATGTCAGGCACAGATCGCCTCTGAACAGGCGGTATGCCACTGAGTAGAGCTGGAGTTTCTTTAACCGGGCAGCATATGGCATCTGTTTGAGCCCTTTGATCCTCTTGGTGAAGTACTTTTGGGGTCTTTCCAGTTGCTGCAGGTGTCTGGTAAGGTACATCCCAAAAGGGGCATTGTACTCAATTATGGGCCTGATGAGGGATGAGTAAAGAGGCACGATGACCTCCCCTGATCTAGATGTGAATCCCTTCATGATTAGGTGGGCTATATAAAATGTTTTTCTAACCACTTTGGCCACGTGGTTGTCAAATGAGAGATTGCTATCAACTTGGGTCCATCCCCAGGTCCCTAATTATTTCTTCTGTACTTAATGCATTACCACCTATGTGATAATTTGTGGGCACTCTGTTTTTGCCAAAGGGGATGACTATACACTTTTTGGCATTTAGCTTGAAGCCATGGCTCTGGCACCAGTTGTCTGTTTCTATGAGGCCCTTTTGGAGGATGCTTGTGTCGGCTGGAGAGTCGATTATGGCACCCAGTTTGCAGTCATCTGCGAACTTCATCAGCCACAGTCCTTCCGTGTTGGCCTGTACCTCCGAGAAAAATATACCAAACAAGAGAGGTCCCAGGACTGAGCCTTGGGGGACACCACTTGTAACTGGTTTGGAGTCTGATATGGCTCCAGCAATTCTAACCATGTGGGTTTTGTCCTTGAGCCAGTTTGCAATCCATCTAGTGACATAGGGGTTTATATTTAAGCTGGTGAGCTTATCTATAATGCCCGAGTGGGGTATTGTATCAAAGGCTTTTGCGAGGTCCAGGTTGGCTGTGTGGACCACCTTCCCCTCGACAATAGCCTTGGTGACGGTTTCACTGAAATCAACCAGGTTTAAGAGGCAGGATCTGCCCTTAAAGCCGAACTGGGTAGGATCCAGTGTCTGTAGGTCCCCAATATCTTTATTTATGAGGTCCATGATGATCCTTTCCATAGCTTTGCAGATCAAGCTAGTCAGGCTTATGGGGCGATAGTTTCCAGGATCCGTTGAGGCACCACCTTTATGGACAGGGACCACTGTTGCTGTACGCCACTCTTTGGGCACATATCCTGTAGTAAGGCTGAGATTGAACAGTAGTTTTATGTTTGGGTTTAGCTCTTCTTGGAGTTCATGTAGGACGCAGCCCAGGACACCGTCTGGACCCATTGATGCTGTGTTTTTTGCTTTGGAGAGGGCGGCTCTTACCTGAGCATCTGAGATGTCAGGGGGGCAGCACTCTGCTGGGATAGATATTTGCCCTTTTGGTGGGGGGGGTGGAGTTTGCGCTGAACCTGTCAGCTGGGATGTTGGCAATATCTGTGGGTTCAGTGTATTTTTTGTCATTTTGGACTAATTCTGAGCATATCTGGGAATTACCACCCAGGTTCCTAACATAACTAAAGAAAGCCTTGTGATTATCCTCAGTGTCCTGTGCAATTTTTCTCTCAAAGCTGGCCTTACACAATTTTATGAGTGCCTGTAGTTTTTTGCTAATACTGATCAGTGATGCCTTCCCTTTTTGGGATTTTGCTCTATCATTTAGTAGCTTCCTCCTTCTATTGTATAGTTTGTTTATGGCTGGGGTCCACCAGACAGGATGTCTGCCTTTGGAGGATTGGGTCTAGGTTTTATTTGGGATCGCATGATCCATGCATTCCTGAAGGTGTTCATAGAATGCGTTTATAAAGGATTCTGCAGTCTGGGCCATATTTTCCACAGGCCCGGGGGCTTTGAAGGATTCCACCTCAGTTTTGAGGAGTATGAAATTTACTTTAGAGAAGTTTTTCACTGTGGTTTTCTGGGCAGGGGGTGGGGTTGGGATGTGAATATCCAGTGAGATTAGTTTATGGTCTGATCTTACCAGTGAGGGATACACTTCTGGTCTGGAGCATAGAGTCCCCATGTTGGTGATGATCAGGTCCAGTATGTTTTCCCCTCTTGTGGGAGTGGTAACAAGTTGTTCCATAGCATTTGAGTTTATAAATTCTAGGAACCTTTGGGCTAGGGTGTTGGAGCTAAAGTAATGCTCCCAGTCTATGTTTGGGTAGTTGAAGTCGTCCAATATAATGGTGTTTGGAGAGACCTTCATATTTTCCAGTGTTCTCAGGAAGGCCGAGTGGGGTTCCTGGGTTTGGGAGGGTGGTCTGTAGCAGGCTATAAACTGGAAGGCAGTTTTACCCACTGTTAGTTGCACATGGATAGTCTCTGATGTTTCGTGCTGTGCCACCAACCTAGAGGTGTGGGTATCTTTGACGAATATTGATACTCCCCCTCCTTTTGTGGTTCAGTCCAAGTTTTGGGGCCAAAAAGCATGGTATGAGGTATAACCTGGTAGTACTGGGGTGCTCTCGGGAGCCTTGAACCAGGTTTCTGTTACTGCACAGATATCTATGTTCTCCATGCTAAGGAGAGTTTCGAGTGCATGCATCTTGAGGTTTAGACTTCTGGCGTTGAGTAGCATTACTCAGTTTCTTATCCCTTGTGATACCTATGGAGGTGGGTTTGTCTTTTGAGCCTTGCCTAAAAAAGGCACTATGGGGGTAGCAAGAGCCTTTGCCAATATCCGAAAGCCCAGGGGTGACAGGTGCAAGCCGTCCCTAGCAAAGCATCGTGGCTTGTCGAGCATGTCATCCCAGGCTGACAGGCATTGGATCCCCTTTGAATGACACCAATACTTAAGCCAATTGTTGAAATTGATCATCTTGTCTTCATATTGTGGCATCATTCTTGGTGAGGGTAAGATGCTACTCAAGGTCAGGGTCATACCGGCCTGGGCTACATGCTCAGAGAGCTCCTCTATGTCTCTTTTCATGTAGTCCAGGGAGGTACGTCTCAGGTCATTCACACCAGCATGGACAATGAGTCATATTTGTACTTGCCTTGGAGTGACCTAAGTGCTTGTGTTATGTGGCGGATCCTAGCGCCCAACAGGCAGCTCACCATGACCTTCTCCTTGTTCAGCCTGGTGAGTGGGACGTCAGTGTGCCTGACGATAGAGTCACCTATTACAAGTGTATCAGGTGTGTTGTTTAGCCTTAAGGGCTGTGACTGTTTGGCACACTGGCTTTGTCAGCTATGTGTTGCACGTGTTTTGTTTTGGGGTAGCGGTTGCTTTTGTGTCTGCTTTGGAGGTCTCTGCTGCTTAGGCAGATTTTTATTTAGAGCCTCCGAGTATGTTTTTGTGTGTTTATGTGTTTTGTTTGCTGTCGTGGTAGGTCTATGTGAGACTGGAATTGTAGTGAGTGTGGTTTCCTTCTCCTCCTGACTGGTTATGCCAGTACTGAGTTGAGGGGGTTTAGCCTCCAGTTTGGCTATATGGTTGCATCTCTCACATGTGTTGGAATTTGTTGGGAGGAGGAGAGGGTTGTCTGTGTACATGAGGCAGTTGTAACATTGCCTCAAGATTCCCAGATTCACCAGCTGGACCAGAGAGGAGATTGACAACTGACCTTTGGACATGCTAGAATAGTATTGGGAATTCCTTTATAATTGAAAAAAAGGGCCAATGGGGAACAAGGTACGCAAGGGGAGTTTGTGAGGGTGTAGTGCTTTTAATTTTTTAGTGCTGACTTATATAATTGCTTTAGTGAGCAAGTGCCAGGTAACTTAAATGCAAAAACGACAAACAGTAACTATCTTTCAAGTGAAACAAGGAAATAAGTACAGTAAGCAATGCAGATATCACTAGGGATCCACAGAAGTGATGAAAAGCCACGTTTTATGTGTAATTAGCGTTTCAGGGAAATAACAAGCAAACAAACAAAGCTAGAGTCAGCAGGCCTGGATCTAGTCTATGCTACAGCAAACAAGGTGTACCAATTTCAGTAAGAAACAGTTCAAATATGCAGGCACTATAAGCCTTTAACCAGAAATTCCCAGCTCAGAAGGGCAGACTCCAGCCTCTCCTCCCACAAGAGTGCAGACCACGAACCTTCTTAATGTAAAATAACTGGCCTGAAGCCCAAGTGCTTAAACCAGAACTAATACACTTTTAGAATAACAGACACTGAGCCCTCAATCAGCAGTTCCCAACTTAGAAGGATGCAAGCTACCTGTCCTGCCACCACAGTGCAGGCCAAAAACCTTCCTAATGTAAAACAACTGGTCTGAAGCCCAAGTGCTTAATCCAAAAGACTTAGAATGATAGCTACACTTTAATCAAGTTACTACCAAGCAGTAATAAATACAATTGAATACTTTAAAGAATGCCTGGATTAGTGCTCAAGTTATACAAACAAAGCTAGGTTCAGCAGGCCTGGATCTAGTCTATGCTACAGCAAACAAGGCGTACCAATTTCAGTAAGAAGCAGTTCAAATATGCAGGCACTATAAGCCTTTAACCAGAAATTCCCAGCTCAGAAGGGCAGAGTCTAGCCTCTCCTCCCACAAGAGTGCAGACCACGAACCCTCTTAATGTAAAATAACTGGCCTGAAGCCCAAGTGCTTAAACCAGAATTAATACACTTTTAGAATAACAGACACTGAGCCCTCAATCAGTAGCTCCCAACTTAGAAGGATGTAAGCTACCTGTTCTGACACTACAGTGCAGACCACAAACCTACTTAATGTAAAACAACTGATCTGAAGCCCAAGTGCTTAAACTAAAAGGCTTAAAATGAGTTACACCAAGCAGTAATAAATACAACTGAGTACTTTTAAGATGACGCAAAAGCAAAATAAAGTAGGAAGAAACACAAATACAGTAAAAGCAGATATATTTTTTTTTTTAAGTGGAAAGAGAGAAAGGAGTAGCAGAAACTAAGCTGATTGGCCTTCTCAAATGTTCTCCCTGTACTGGGTAGAATGAGGTAATGACACTAGACTGGGAGGAGGGTCCCAGATCAAATTTACACAAGGGGCGGGCTACTGCAAAGCCACTAACTATAAAAACACTATACCAACAAGGAGGGAGGGTGGAAAACAAACTGCGCCTTTAAATGAAAGTTTTAAACAGCTAAAGGAGCCTCTAGAAGAAAGAGTTTAACTGCAACAAGTTATCAGAAACAAGCAACCCAACAGATGCTTAATAAAAGTGGACAATTTCCAGTTAATACCTCACACACAGTGAAACTAGCTAGAAAAATACACAGTACACAAAGTGCTATAAATAACAAAGAAATAAAGAACAAAATAAACAAAAAAACAGGATACTTAATGTTATATATTATAGCTCCGAGTTTCCTCAGTGTCCTTCCTTCGATCAGTTCAGTGAGTTCCTTGGTCATCCTTCTGTAGAACAGGCAGAATGGACTGAACCAACACCATCCAGAACTTGAAGATCTTCACAAATTGATTTAGATTACCAAAATTCAGAATAGGTCTCAGGTCCCCTGATTTTGTTGGCACTAAAAAATAACCTTGAGCAAATTCCAGATCCTGCTTGGTCTGGTGGAACCTTTTCAATGACTCTTTTCTAGCAGCTTTTGGATTTCTAATGCTGCTAACTCCCTCTGACTGGAAGACATCTCTCTTGTGAAGGATTTTATGAAACTGGAATGAAGTATCCTCTGAATATGATCCTTTACACAAAATAATCTCATGTGATGGCTGTCCAGGTGTCTGGGTGCAAAGAAAAACACCCCTGGCTGCCTCCAGAAAAAAACCGTCAGGCCACCTACCACTCAGGAGTGCTGAAAAGGCATTTCTTAGAAAGAATCTTGAGACCCTTAGTTTTGCAGACCCCCTCTGCTATAAGGGCAGTACTTTCTATTATTATTTCCACCTCTGCCTCTGAGAGAAAAATGCCCACACGAGTCCTGAAAAGGTCCTTGAGACTTTCAGAACCACATCTTCTTATCAACGCACTGATTCCTACAGAAAGGACTTTGAGGGGGTAGAGAAATGGACTCCAACAGCAAGCAATGTCTTTTCATCTTTCTCACTGTGAAAAAGTGTGTCTAACTGTGGGCCCCTATAGGGAAGATCCATCCATAGAAGCACTGATGAAAGTGGATTAAAAGGGCTCCATAAAAATCACAAAATCTCATTAAGGCATGTCTCCTTATGGTTATGCCTCAAAAAGCAGCCCATGAGAAACCTTCAGCAGTGTGAAATATTAACCTCATGGACGCGTTGGGTATAGACTGTACAGTGACGAGTTGGAAGGAATAAGTTTTCTCTTCCTCTGCTTACATGGACCCTAGGGTAGACAAAGAGTTCCTTGATCAAGTCCCTCTGTAATCTAATACAATGTGCCATGTAGCTGAGTGACTATAAGGCAAAGGTTGCTGAAGCACAAATGAGCTTTCCAAACCTGTCCAACACCCTAGACTCCCTATTAGGTGGATGGACAAAGCAACTCTCTTCTGCTAGTTTCTTCTTGGTGGCTGCTGCCAAAACCCTAGCATGTAGAGGAATACCCTTACTCCAGTACTGCCCGTCTTTGGGGGCTCCTAAAAGCTTGTCTGGATGGTGGGGTATAAGATTCAAGAAATATGGTTCCTTCAATGCCTGATGGAGACAAGGTCTATTAGGTCATCTACTGGGGGGGCATTAGTCAAGACATAGATGGGACAGACCCGAAGGTTTCCAGAAACACAGACTCATCTTGGGAATAGCTTTGGGAGGACCAACCATTTTTTTAGTGCAGGATCTCTAAAATGTCTCTAAAGGAGACATCTTCAGGTTGGGATCTAGGGGACCCTTCCCCACTCATCAAATTCAGTGTACTTGGTTAAAGATTCATAAGGGGAATATAACTACCTCCTCTTGCACTTTCTCTTCTTGTGTACCTTCTCAGTGAGGTGTTCTGGAGAGGTATCAGAAGAGAACAGGGAGTTCCTGAACAGGAAATATCTGGAAGCTCTTACAGGCTAGCTTTTTCTGTGGTGAAGCGTGATGAGACTTAGAGCTCAAATCTGTTGGGGGAATGAGTATATAATTTGAGGAATTGACACTAGAAGACTCCCTGGGATGGGAGAATATTCTTTCCACTACCTCAAAAGCAGAGTGTCCAGGAAAGGTTGAAACCAACCTCACTGGAGCCAAAGCTCTCGGCATAACCAGTTTTCCACGCCTCCCAAATTTCCCCTCCAAGAAGGGAATTAGACCCTCACTGTCTAGCACTGAGGCTCTGAGGGGAAGCAACAGCTCTGAAAACCTGACTATCAACTCCACAGATCTGACGCCAACACATTGGCTCTGAGACTTGTCCTGCTCAGTAGGGATTGGTGCCAAATGGGTCAGGGAAGTTGGATCCGTAGAAGAAAGTGGTATCCTTGTAAATGACACAGACTCTTGGTGCTCTCAGATTCAATGGCTCAGAAGCTATGGGTTGGATCAGAGAAGAAGTTACTACAGGGTGCAAAGGTGGCTGAAGGCTCACGGAAACTATGGGAGACAGCAGGCAACACCCTTATCTGGATTTATGTTCTAAGAAATTTCCTCATCATCTTGTCCACATCTCCCTTAGAAAGACTACAGGAGGACCTGAGTGAAGAAGTTGTGGAAGGAGGACAAGACAACTTCTTAAGAGTCTCCTGTAGAAATGAAGACTTAAGTCTATGACAGACAAGTTCTGGAGTAAATCTCGGGCACTGGATAGAAGACCACCTAACCACAGATGGTTCCGGATCCAAAGGTGTCGGATCAGACATTTTTTTGGATTTTAGAGGGTGTCTCTGAACTCACAGCAGGTACAGGAGACCATACAGGAGAATGATTCCTGTGTTTCATCAGCTCCAATGGATTTTGCTTTTTAGTGGGGGTTTGAACCCCAAAAGTTGAAGCAATAGTCGAGGAAGAAACTGGCAAAAGGTCCTTCAGGATCAACTTATTCTGCCTATTGAGGTGTCTGGGGTGCCAGGGAGAGGTAGTACCTCTGATGGGCAAACATGTCGTGCTCTTTAGTGTAGTTCATTCACCTCGGTCCTCACCTGACACTCTGCTCTCACCTGTGGCTCCTCGTAGCTGTCTGCATGCAACAGTGGCCACACCTCAGGCAACGTCTTCGACTGGCCTGCAAAACCAGGTGAGGGTAGCTTACAGGTTTGTAACCTGCAGCAAGTCAGGGCTTGTCCCCCTATGCATGCGAAGACTGGATCCAGCGGACTGAGCGGAGGAAATCACCAGACTGATTCAATGGGCAGAAAAGTGGATTCAGCAAAGTGCTGTGGAGTGCAAATAGGATACAGTGAGATGCATTAGGATACTCCTGGCCATCCACTGCATCCCGGCCTATCTCCAGTTGTCTCAACTAGGTCCCACCACTGGATCAAGATAGGCTGGAACAAAAGAGTGAGAATGATGATCCGCGCAACTCTCTCTCACTATAATCCAATTCACGCGCAAGTCAAGACATCAACCCCCCCCCAAGTCCTGTAGCAAAGGATGAATGACAAAGCAGCAGATGTGGATACACTGTAAGCTGTAGCCACAACCTCACACACAGGTGGCCCAGGGCAATGGGTAGCTCTCTACTGGACCAAAGCAGCAGTGGAGTTTGGCAGCCCCCAGGGTGTCTGAGCAGCCCTATTTAGGATTGCTCTGCTCACCTCCAAAGTCTGAGGAAGGGGCTAGAAAAGGTGCCCTAAACATAGCCTGCTTCATCCTGGCCTGCTTGCTGCAGCAGGTGGCGATCCCAACCATGCGGTCGAATCACAAATAAAAAATCAATGGTGACGGTTTATCACTGGCACATGGAATGTGCACATGCTCATGGATAGCTCCAAAACAGACAGACCTGTTGAAAGAGAACTCAGCAGGTACAACATCCAGATGGCAGCCCTCAGCAAGACCAGGTATACACATGAAGGCCAGTTGACAGAAGTTAAAGCCAGTTATACTTTTGTCTGGAGTGGCCGCAGCAGCAATGAGCATCATGAAGCATGAGTGGGTTTTGCCATCAGATCTAATCTGATTAGCAAATTTGCCAGCCTCCCAAAAGGTTTCAATGACTGACTCATGTCTCTGCGGCTCCCCCTCAAAGGAAAGTTCCATGCCACCTTCATCAGTGTATATTCCCCCACTATGACAAATCCAGAGGAGATTAAAGACAAGTTTTATGAAGACTTGGAGTCCCTCATAGCATCTGTGCCCAAGGTGGATAAGCTCATCATCTTAGGCGACTTCAGTGTCAGAGATGGTGCAGACTACCAGCCATGGGAGGGTGTCATTAGTAGGAATGGAGTCAGCAAAAGGAACAGCAATGGTCATCTACTTCTGAAGACATGCGCAGCTCATGACCTGTTGATCACGAACAGTCTTCCGCCTACCCAACCGTAACAAGATGTTCTGTATGCATCCACACAGCAAGCACTGGCATCTCACTGATTATGTCACAGTAAGGAGAAGGGACAGGCTGGATGTTAGAGTGACTAAGGCCATGTGTGGTGCAGACTACTGGACAGACCACAGACTCATCCTCTCAAAACTCAACATGCACATTCAGCCTAGGTGGCGCCCGCAGGGGAAAAAGATCAACAGATGCATGAATGTCAGCAAGACAGAACAACGCTCTATGCGTCAGAACCTCAGTGAGGACCTCAACAGTAACCTTGGCCAACTCAGTTTTGGCACCAATAGTGCAAAAGAGGACTGGGAAGCCTTTAGGGATGTTGTCTAAAACACTGCTCTTGCTCCTTTGGACCTGAACACACACAAATACCAGGACTGGTTTGATGATAATGATGAAGACATTCAGAAGCTGTTGGATAAGAAGAGTGAAGCCTTCAGATCCCTCCTGCAAGACACTACATCCATCTCAAAGAAAGCAGCTTATAACTCCATCAAAGGCAGGGTGCAAGCAAAGCTCAGAGAGATGCTTGACTCCTGGCTCAGCAGAAAGGAAGATGAGATCCAGAAGTATGCTGATAGCAACAACTCCAAGCATTTCTATGATGTCCTGAAGACAATCTACGGGCCACAGTCCTCAGGATCACCACCACTGCTCAGTGCCAATGACTCCACCCTGCTCACTGATAAGATTGCCATCCTGGAATGATGGGATGAGCACTTCAACAATGTTCTAAATAGGCCATCCTCTATCAATGTCAAAGCCATTCACCACATCCTGCAAGTGCCATGAACAAAACAAGGACCTTTACACAACATTCATGGACCTGACCAAAGCCTTTGACACCATCAGTCCTGAGGGGCTATGGCAGATCATGGAGAAGTTTGGATGCCCAGGCAAATTCATCAGTATGGTGTGCCACTTTCATGATGGCATGCTTGCTCGAGTACTGGATGATGGAGACTCCTCTGATGCCTTCCCAGTTACCAACGGAGTCAAGCAAGGCTGTGTACTGGCACCCATGCTGTTCGACATGATATTCTCAGCCATGCAGTTAGATTGCTTCTGCGATAATGGAAGACACCAGCATCAAGATCAAATACAGGACTAATGGCTGGCTGTTCAACCTGCGGAGGCTACAAGACAAGACCAAGGTTGAAGAGGATTTTGTGTGTGATTTCCTGTTTGCAGATGACTGCGTATGCAATGCTGCCACAGAGGCCCAGATGCAGCAGAGTATGACTTGCTTTTCCACTACTTGCAGAAACTTCGGCCTCACAATTAATACCAAAAAGACTGAGGTTTTGCATCAGCCCGCACCGCAGATGATGTATGAAGAACCAACTATCACCGCTGAAGAGGAGTTCCTGAAGGCTGTTGACAAGTTTACCTACCTCGACAGCACACTCTCCAGATTTGTGAACATTGATGATAAGGTAGACACATGCATCGCCAAGGCAAGTTCCGCAACTGGACGGCTGCGGGAGTCAGTGTGGGAAAGTAGAGGCATCAACTGTCCACAAAGCTGAAGGTGTACAAGGTAGTCATACTGCCCACACTTCTGTATGCCAACATGGACTGTGTATAAGTGTCATGCCAAAAAGCTGAATTGCTTCCATATTAACTGCTTAAGAAGGCTGCTGAAAATTACCTGGCAGGACATAGTTCCAGACACTGCTGTCCTTTCTCAAGCTGGACTGCCAAGTATCTACACCCTGCTGAGGAGAGCCCAAGTTAGGTGGGCAGGCCACCTTGTACGTATGCCAGATACAAGCCTCCCCAAGAGACTGTTTATGGTGAACTTGCAGGAGGCAAACATACACAAGGTGGGCAGAAAAAGCACTTCAAGGACATACTGAAAGTCTCTCTGAAGAGCTTTGGCATTGTCCCAGACTCATGGGAAACCCTACTGCAAGACTGCCCCACCTGGCGAAGCTGAATCAGAAAAGGTGCTACCTCCTATGAGCAGAGCAGGACTGCAGATGCACACTGGAAGCGTGAGCTGTGTAAATCCACAGCCAACTGTTTGCCAACCAACCCAACTGACCGCTTGCGCCTGACATGCGGCAATGCTTTCTGAGCCCGCATCAGACTGATCAGGAAGAGCCAGAAACACCATAATCAATCAACCTCCATGACATGATGTCCTTGGTCATCGTCGACAAACGAACAACAACATTCTGCCTATCACTAATCGCCCTTGAATTAAAGGCTGCACAGATCTCACAATACCTGTAAGTGGGAAGGACCTAAACAATAAATGCACTCTCTGTGGGCATCAGTATTTGATATATTCTGCCCAGAGAAGTGCACTTCTTAAAACCAGTTGGCTTGTCAGCCATACCTACAGCCAAACACTAGCCAACAACAGCAAGACGGGAGAAGAGAAGAGAGAAACTCTACCAAATATTTTATGCAAACAAAGTTTTTCTTTCTTTCTTTATTTAGAAAGGAAAGATAAAGGAAAAGATTAACTAGCAACAATGGTAGAAAAGAATACCTAGTGGTAGAAAGAAGGCCTAGTACCAAAAATGATACAAAAAGTTACCTAATCGAAAATCTGAAGGTAAGGAAAAGTAAAAGGAGGAAGACCAAATAGAAATATATATTAAATGCAATAAAATAAAAAGAAAAAAATAAATTGCATCTACTCACAAAACCTAGCAAGGCACCCTAGAGCTTGAGAGAATGCAATCCCAACAGAATTATTAGAGCGGCAAATGAGATCTGAGGTAATCGGGCAAGAGTCGGATCCAAGAATCTAAAGAGATTGGCCGTGAGACCTATACATTGAAGAATTAATAAAAAAATTACAACATCAGGTCTTTAGTTTTATCCAAATAATATCTGAGCAAATCCAAGGTATGAAGAACCCTTCTCACAGGCAGACTGCAGAGAAGGAAAAATGGAAGGAAGATGAATAGACTGATTAACGGACAACTCACTGACCACCTTAGGCAAAAAAGAATGATTAGTACATAGAGACACACTGTCTCTGTAAAAAAACTATGAAAGGAGAAATGGCCATGAGAGCCTGAAGTTCAGACACCCTCTTGACTGAAGTGACAGCCAAAAGAACAGTCTTCCCAGCAGAATGTTATAAGGAAGAAGCAGGCTGAAAAGAAGCCCGAGTCAATGTTTCAAGCACAAAACCAAAGTGCCAGGAAGGTAGAATAGGCTTCCTGGGAGGCTTAATATGAAGGATGCCTTTAAGGAATTGCTTGACCTCAAATATCTGGCGCAAAGGAGGAGTCAAGGGCAGACAAGCAGAAACTGCTGACAGATGAAATTTAACTGAAGAACATGCCAACCCAGCATGGAGCATATCACACAAATAATGGAAAACCAGAGGAACTTCTACACATAGGGGATCCTGATGGTGGGAGAGGTACCACACAGAAAATTGCTTCCCTTATATGATTTCCTAGTCTCCTACAGAAAAACATCCTCAGAAAACAGGTATCTAAAAGAGATCAAAATGGCATCAGTTGAAGAGTGGACAAGTGAGGATGGATGAGAAATCCCTTGTCTTGTGTGAGAAGATCCACCTGGTGAGGTAACTTGTGGTTATTGCCCCAGCCAAGTGAGAAAGAATAGGGAACCAATGCTGTCTGGGCCAAAAGGGAGTCACTAGCAAGATTTTGGGAGTGCCCTGCCTGGTCTTGTGCAAGAATTCTGGTAACAGAGGAAGGGGAGGGAAGGCATACAGAAACATCCCCTTTCAAGGAAAAGGTAGGGCATCCACTTTTCAAGCCAGAGGACTTTGGACTCTGGAGCACAGTAGAGGAAGTTGTCTTTACACAGTGGGGACAAAACGATATACCTGAGGAATTCCCCTCCAATTGACAATAACTAATAACACATCTCTGTGAAGCATCCATTTGTGAGCTAATATCCTTCAGGAAGTCATCCACCTCTGGTAGCTATCATACTGACAACACACCCCTAAGAGATAACCCAGTAGTCAGGGACTTGGGACACACACAGACAGCAATCTAGCCTTTGACCATCATGTGTCTACACTAGTGAGGAAATCATTCTATGTTGCCCAACTAATAAACAAAGGTATGGCATCTAGGTCCAAGGAAGTCATTATTCCACTTTATTGGGCATTCATCAGACCTATCAATGAGTACAATGTCCCTTTGGTATGTAACTAACCAGGCATATCCTGCAATTGGAACGTCCAAAGGGGCTCCTCACTAAAAGAATACAGGGTGTAAGTAATATGGCCTATGCAGACTGCCTCAAGGCCCTATCCCTGTATTCTGTCTCCTACAGGTTGTTAAGGGGAGATCTATGGCTGGCATACAAGCCATTGTCAGACACAACTCTAATGGATCTCCTGCATATCCACAATACAAACAGCACCAGAGTTATCTGTTCTAAAGACTTAGACCTTGCCTGTGATATAAATAGGACCTGCTAGAGAGACAGGTATATATCCCAGAGACTAGCCCTTCTCTGGAATAGGTTCCTCCTTAACCCAATTCAAGTGCAACTTGGACAATTAGATGGGGAACAGGAAATTCATCCCTGGTTTGGCACCTATGTCTCTAATGGTCACAAGCAGCTTCTCCCAGGCCCCTGCTTGTAAATTAAACAATCGCCCATTCTCCTGCTTGCACTTATCGAGGGTACCAGAAATTATCAGAGATTTGGGATGTGCATCTATGCTTAAAAAGGCCCTTGTGGTTGTTCACCTAGTAAACACCTATGAACCTGGTTGTGTTCAAGGAAATGTAACTATTTGAAGATTCCAAGGACAATGTGCAGACTGCAAAGAA